>NW_010307746.1:25305-42431 GCF_000700745.2 Antrostomus carolinensis | reverse complement strand
TTTCTATTTGGTGTTCCCTATTTTTTTTCCCCATAGGCTGAAAAGTCAGATACTAAAGTTATGGCTACTATAGCATAAGTTGAGAAACTGCTGTACTGATCCCTGTCATATACAGTACTATATGGTGGATTTGGACAATTATTTCTTGTTGCTCCTTTTCTTCTCTGTCTTCCCTGACAGCTGGGCACTGGAATAGGCACCTTCCCTGTTTTTTCCCTGTTATGGTTCTGGTCAGAAATACCTTGCAGGCCAAACTGATGCTCACTGAGCTAATATTGCTAATGGTTGGAAAGTGGGGAATTCTGAAGTCTTGTGAAATAACCTCAGTGAAAGCACTGGGAGTACTGCTTCAGTGCACCCTGACATCTTCTCAGTGTCTTTACTGGCAAATATTCATTTTATAAAATTTATACTATAATTCTAATTGTCATAGACAAGATGTTTCAGCACAGTTTCTGTTTCTGGAAGTCTAAAATTCAGCAAACTGAGTTTTGAAAAGTTTTGTACGATTGCCTCTTACATACCTTCACTTGTTGCCACTGCTTTTAGGAGTTTAAAGCAGTTGATACCAAGGTGGTGTTGGGTTTGCAAGGATCACAATATTGCTTGCACTTGTCTTTCCTTCTGTCAACAAATAAGGTTAATATTATGAGTCACTGTTCAGGATTATCTACAGCCTGGCTTCTTCTCTTTCTATGGCCTTTAAAATTTCTTCGGACAGGGTGTCAACACTGTGACTGCAAATGTCCTCCATTCTGAAAACTTAGAGTGGTTCATGAAGAATGCATACCCACTGGTGTTTTCTTAAAAACTAACTATGGCCAAATTTTTGCATTGTTTTTGTTTGGTTTTCGTCCTGTCCTTTACTGTGAAGGCAGTGCATGAGATACTCATTTACCTTTAGAGGCAATGTGATTCACAGCTAGTTAGTTTCCAGCTGTTGTAAGGCTCACACTTGTGCTGACTGGATGAAATTTGAGTCAAATGTTCAGAGGGAGGAGGATGGTCTCCAGCCATTTCCAGAGGAGCCTGAGACACTAGGTGAAACCTAAAGCAAAGACTTTGGCCTTAACTGCCTGTGTTGCTTAAGCAAATTGCTTCTCTTTAATCTAACATCAGTGACTTCATTCAGGTATATTGAAATATGTAACCATTTGAATACATGGATTCATGTAACCCAGTTGGAGTTCTGAGCAGAGAGAAAAGGTCAGATTAAATGATAGGTGATCAAGAAATATCAAAAAGCTGAAGACAGCCACTAAACTCAGAGCCATCTCGCCTCACGAGGTTCCAAAACTATGAATGTGGGGAGTTGTACACCAAGGAAAAAAGCTTCCTGCAGAAATTCCCATAGTCTACAGCTGCTTAGGAATTCTCCGAGTTGTCTTTTGTCTTTGAGAATCACCCCTCAAACTGAAATATGTTTCTCCTTAGCCTTCACTGGAAGCCAGTATGCAGCAAATACCTCTGAAAACACCAAGATTTGGGCCAAGATTCTCAAAATACCTAAATGCCTAACTTGTCCTTAATTCCTTGGGAGATAGATAGATTCTCAAATGCATTTAAAAACCTAGTCCATATACTGTCACATTTTTGAGAAGGCTAGAGAAGTCCTGTAGAGGACTACTGCATGCAGATGAAAACTTTTTGCAATTTTGCAGGAATCAGGAAAAACATGCAGGGAATCCTTGAGAAATATTGGGCAAGAGTTCAGAAAATGTGAAGTTCAATAAGAAAATTCTCAAAAACATTATTATATGAGTAAAGGCCGGTGAAGTCTGTGCCATAACTTATACAGACCAAAATAAAAACCTGAATAGATTTTCCAACGATGTATTCCGGTGGCTTTACACCAAGACCTCTCCAAATGTTTAAAAACACAAGTCTCAAAATTGCTTCTAGGTTCCCATACAGCCCTCTGGGCATGACAGAAATCTTTCAAAAAGTGCAATTCTGGAAGAAAAAAGTCACAGAAAATATGATGGAAAAGTTTTACATTAAGAGAACAAGAATTATGTTGAGTAATACTCACTATATGCTAGACACTTCATTAAATACTTCATAAGGGGGAAAGCTTTCTCCAAGAAGCTCACAATCTCATGATTGTACATTCAACCTTAATGTTTTATTTATTTCCTTTGTTTTGAGTCAGTCTTACCATGACTTTAAATATTTTCTCAGCATAGTTGGAGGTTTGGGGTTTGAAATACATAAATATGCATTTGAATGATAACAGTGCTTTTAGTCTAAAGGCTTTTATCTCAGACATTAGATAATAATTATTCTATAAATAAATATCACAGAGCTAGATAGATACAAGCAATTTAATCCAAATGATTAATTTGTAGGCTTAGCTAATTAAGCTTCCCTGGCCAAACTATGCCTTATTTACATTAAAAACTGGGGAAATAAAACAACAAAAAAACCCCAGAATAACAGGATGGAATAACAATAATTCTGGGGCCTTTTTTTTTTTTTTTTTTTTCCCAAGACAACTCAGAGCAGCTGACCACACTGGAAAATCGGGGCCAGAGCAGACTTTGAAGAAACTCTGTAATGCTAAAGGGGAAAAGCATCTGTTATGCTGATATATCTTAGTGTTGAATACAAAACTGTTCTCTGGGGCATTGTTAAGATGGAGAGAAACACATCCACATCTCCACTATAGCTCTCATGCAGCAGGAAGCATACGTTTTGGTTCAGGACCGTCTGCCTTTTTGTGTTTGCTGTTTAAGCTGGGGATGACAGCATGTGTTGAAGTATTAAAATAATTTGGATCATGCTGTCTCCTTCTGCTAATATAAAACTTACATCTTGTTTTACCTGCTTTCATGTCTGCATACAAGATTTGGGTCAGTGCACACAGCCCATGCTGAGAATGGTGTGCTACCACAATAAGGGAGGAGAACCACAACATTCAGGATCATCAGTTGACAGAGACTACAGCTGTGTCTTTAATGTGGGAGTGGGTAGTGTACAAAGTAAGCTCCTGGGAATGGCAACCATTAGTGGCACTCCACACAAAGGTGGTCCTCAACATTAATAGTCCTTTCAATCCCCTAACAAGGTTGTCACAATAGATTGAGGTGGTTCTGGGTCAATTCTTCAGCTCAATTCTGAACATGTTCCCCAGTGGAGAGTTTTCTTCTCAAGTGTGTATTCTGGTCAAATCCACAGACTTAAAAGGTATGTCTGCACTGCAGACATGGTATTAGGAGAAGTCTGGCTGCAGGAGAATGGCAAAAAATCTCAGTAAAGCCTCAAGCAAAGCCCTATGCTGTCTTAGCCATATTGCAAAACAGCTTTGTGTTACCACTTCGTGTGCTGCCTGGCTGCACTGTAACACAGAGACCTGTCAAGCCAGGAGCTGAGTTACACAGTAAAGAAAATGTCCAATGTATCACATTTCAGTATCAGCACTGTCACATTTCGTAGTCATGATGTTGCTAAAAAGCTTTCTTTAGAGACTTTGTTTTCTGAACTGTAGTTGAGAGAAGGAAAACGGATTTCTGCCCAGGAGTCAGGCAGATGCTATTTCACTGCATAATTCACCTTGTGTCGGTGGTGAGGGTTTCTCTTCTGCCATCCACAATGTGGCATTTTGAACTATCATCAAATGCATCAGAATATCCCTTAACCTGGGCTCGATAGTGGGGGACAAAATGTAAGGTGGCAGCAAATAGAGAGATGAACACTTGAAGCTTTGCTAATTGTTCTTGCTTTATTTTATCTTCCTGTGTAAACCTTCAAGTATAAAAGGCAAGTTCTGTTTTACAGACTCCTTTGTTTCTGTAAGGAAAACCAGACAGCTGTCTCTTCAGTCTTTCTAGGGCTAAAGTCCCAGTTTCCCCCAGTGCATGTGTTACCAGTTAGTGAGTGGCACAGCTTCATGGTTCTGGTGTCAGAGCTCTAGTTCCTTGCCCACATGTGGGACAGGTGCCCAATACTCAGTTGCTGCACTTTGACTTTTATGCCTTAGACTCATGTGAAATAACACAGTTCTAGGAAATCCATCTTGAACAAAGTTTTTAATACAGTCTTTTTTCCATTAGGATGGTCCCTCTTTCAGAAACTCCTTTATTTCCTTTTATGCTTTGTCCAACAAACTGAACACCAAAACACAATAGCAACCTGAATCCACCTTGAACAAGGAGGACTGTCAAGGGAAGAAATTATCAAGTAATTGTCAGTCTCTGAAATACATCACCTGCTAGTTAAACAGTTAAGGAGGAAGAAACCCCTAGATGCTGACCATTGGGTCAGGGGTGCTTGACAAAGGGGAGGAAATTTCTGACATAGGTGATGTAATGACCTGGGGGTTCCCCAAAATACCTCCTTGATTTTCAATATTAATGACTAAAAGCATAGGTCATACAGGAGCTATGGCAGAACCAGAAACTGACTGATTAATATATTTGGGTTAACATAACCCAGAATACCACAGAACTTAACTGTATTAGAAAGAGGAAAAAAAAAAATATTGTCCAAGTTCCCTTGGATCAACAAATTTAACAATGCATTATTTCTATTGCAGTCCCTTTTTGGTAAGGTTAACTACTTCTTAATATATCTTAATTTTCCTTAGTGCACACAGCTTTATCTCTTTCATGCTTAGCTGATTTAGAAGGTAGATCACCTCCTGTCTTAAATGGTACCCCTTTTATACAGTGCTTAAACAAAGCAGCTTACCCTAGCTGAAAAAAGGGATAAATATTCTTTCCTGCATTGACAGGTAACATACTTTGGACAAGATATAGGAAAAACTCTGTATGAGGGAAAAGCTCATGTCTTTTAGAAATTGTGACTCAGAGGGTTGTATAACGGTTGGGATGTTGAACTTGCAGATGTGTAGCAACTATTTTTTCCCTTTTTTTTTCCACATATTACATTGTTAATTGTATTTAATATATCACATATTTTAACTTCATTGATATATATTTATAGATATTTCCTCCAAAATTTACAATTCTAAGGATGAAAAGAAACCACTAAAATACAAAAATATTGGATGAAAATAAACCTAACAACTGATACAATTTATCCAATATGTTTGTCATAAAAGAAACGCAAAAGCACAAAAACATGGGACTGAAAAGTACAGGATAGTAGGAATTATACCTGACATCATTGTGAACAGTGCTTTCTAATACTGCATGTCTTTGTCACAGTGTGATCCTGCTAATTTGGTCCAGAGGGCAATTTCAGAAGGTAAATATACAATATATAGAGAAATGACAGTGTTTACCTGCCTTGCAAGAAAATCTGTATATGATCTAAATTTATTATAAACTGATAGAGCAAACCTTCTTAGCGAGGTGTTTAAAGCAACATTTGCATATGTTTTTATACATTTTTTACTGTCAGTTGATGAATTGTTTACTGGATATTCTCCAATTCAAAGTGCATTATGAGGGAATTTTATTTTGTGTCCCACACTGAAGTAAGTGTCACAGTGTTTCAGTATAGTGTTTTAAGAATCACATCTATGTTGTACATGCATCAAGCAATTCTATAACAATAGATAACTTTTAATGATAATAACTGGCTTAACTGTTCATTTCACTGCTATTAACTGCTTAGATGTTGCATATTATGTCAGAAAATGTCTTAAAAACAAGTTATATTCACTAACTGTAAGTATTTGAAAGATTACTCTCCTGATTCAATGCCATTTCATGAAGAAAAAGTGACTGCACTGGGAGCAAAGCTTGTGTTTTGTTATGAGGGAAACCAATGCTTAAATTAGTCCATAAGCTCAGCACCAAAAGATGATCTATAATTGCATATAATGAGTTGCACATTATCCTATGTATGCATGCTACCAACTGGAAGAACACTTTAAACAAAGTAACAGAAAGATATAGGGATACAGGGCATAATCTCTTGGTACAAGTGTTTAAAGGAAAGGGGGTGTTTTCAAGACCAACCACTGATTTATAAAACCAACACTAGAAAACAAACATTACAGAGACTGAGAAACATAAAGCTGCTTTAAGCAGAAAATGAGACTTGTATGAAGGCCATTGTCTAAAAGAGAACCCCAATTGGTTTTAAGTTACTTTGTTTATTTGTAGATTCCCCAGTGTTGTGTATTCTGTAATTTAGAAATTATTGAGGAAATTGCACATGACCAGATGAAAAAAATCTGATAAGAGCTCATGAGTACATGTTGATTTAGATCAAAGGTGTAAATTGGTATTTTCTGTTTCATTTTGGTAAGATTACTTTGATAACTCTTATTTAAAAAATAGAATACATTATTAAAGATGATACTGTTAATGCTCAAATTATTTATATTACAGTATATTCCATGCAAAAAAGTCACCTAGGATGATTTAACTAAATACTTATCAATATTGAAAATAAGGAAAAAATCAGTTCATGACCATCTAATTTTTTTTCATATTCATAATATGTTTTATTTTAATATTCTAGAATACCTCATCAGATAAATCACATTTTTCCAGCTGAGGTTCTGTTACCTTCAGGTTTAGTTTGAGCACTGATTATTCAGGTAAAGGAAATTACTTCATTGATATGATTTTGGTTTTTATATCATATAGTGTCTTAAGGATTATTTTTGGAAATAAAGGAAGAAGTGCTCTGGTCTTGCTTTCCATCTATACCTCTCCTCAGGTAGCTGTTGAGCACCTGGGATATTCCTGCCTCAGGGACAGGATGCCATCCAGAGTTTAAGGATTATTTTTGGAAATAAAGGAAGAAGTGCTCTGGTCTTGCTTTCCGACCTGGACAAGCTTGAGAGTGGCCCTGTGTGAACTTCATGAGGTTCAACAAGGTCAAGTGCAAGGTCCTGCAATTGGGTTGGGGCAACCCCCAGTACCAAAACAGGCTGGGAAATGAAGGGATTGAGAGCAGCCCTGCGGAGAAGGACTTGGAGATACTGGTGGATGAAAAGCTGGACATGAGCCAGCAATGTGTGCTCACAGCCCAGAAGGCCAACCTTACGCTGGGCTGCATCCAAAGCAGCATGGCCAGCAGGTCCAGAAGATGATTCTGCCCCTCAACTCTGCTCTTGTGAGACCCCACTTGGAGTACTGTGTCCAGCTCTGTGGCCCCCAGTACAGGAAAAATATGAACCTGTTGGATCAGGTCCAGAGCAGGGAAACAAAAATGATCAGAGGTCTGGAACACCTCTTCTGTGAAGAAAGATTGAGAGTGTTGGGGTTGTTCAGCCTCGAGGAGAGAAGGCTCTGGGGAGAACTTACTGAGGCCTTTCAATACTTACAGGGGCCTATAAGAAAGATGGGGACAAACTTTTTAGCAGGGCCTGTAGCAATAGGACAAGGGGTGATGCTTTTAAACTTTTAGTTTAGACTAGACATGAGGAAGAAATTTTTCACAATGAGGGTGGTGAAACACTGGCACAGGTTGCCCAGAGAGGTGGTAGAAGCCCCATCCCTGGAAACATTCAAGGTCGGGCTGGACAGGGCTCTGGGCAACCCGATGTAGTTGAAGATGTCCCTGCTCACTGCAGGGGGTTTGGTCTAGGTGACCTTTAAAGGTCCCTTCCAACCCAAACCATTCTATGATTCTATGATAATTTCAGAGGTTGAGGGGATGAACTCAAGTGAGGGCCCAGGCTGAATGGGTGCAGGAAGAGAGTCAGCACCCATCAAGAAGCTGCCTCTCCCATTCACTGCATGTGTATTTGCAGACTGGCCTCTGCAGGCACTTTTCCTGGATCAGCAGGTGAGTGGAGAAGGAGGGCATCTCCCTGCAGCAGGGAAGATGCAAAGGACAGCCAGGTGACCTGTAAGGATCTGAGCTGTGATGTGGAGGGCAGGGCTTGAGAGTGCTCTGGGTATGGGAGTGTATGGGACAAAACTGGGAGCAGAAGAAAAGGGAAGATGTGCATGGGGGAAAGAGAGCTAGAACATGAAGTCACTGACCCACAGGCTTCCTGAGCTGCACTGCAGACTTCAGCTTCTCAACATGGTGGAGAACCTCATCAAGCACAGACAAGAGAAGAACATGCCCTGTATGACTGGGACCATGAACAATACATAGAAGAAGTTTAGGGAACAGGACCAGTTGCCCACTGGTGTGGGCAGTGGCATGGTTTTACTCTTCTGCTTTAACAGGTTCATAAGAACTTCTATGTGAAGTACTCACATGCGAGCAGCGGAGGAATCACGAAGCCGACCCAATATGAGTGATAGATCGTGAATCGATTTATTAGCCCGGATAATACTCATTTATGCAGTTAGTTGTGCCGATTAGGCATTAGGTGATTGGTGATTAATTACATCATACTATTAGGCATAAAAATGATTGGTTATAATACTAAAGGTTACATTTACAGACGTGCATTGTTCTCTTGCTTGCGGTTCTCACAGAGTCAGTAAAACTATATCAGCGCATCCTGCTTGCCAAGCGCTACTCCTTCTACAAAGTTGTTACACTTCTTATCCTGCAAGGCCAGTCTGTTCTTGCTAAACTGCACGTAGCAGCTAAACTGCATGTATCGGAAAATTCCACTCAACTTATGTCAACTAGGGCCTACTAAAACAGGCTCTGGTTGTACAATTGCTCAGTCGAACTGTGGCCCTTATCCCTGAGCCATTCTTCAACACTCACAGGTCAGGGGTTGGCAGCACTCATTTTCACTTGTGTGGCTCCTGTCTCATGGGATGCAGCCAGTAAAGAGTGAGACCACAAAACCTCCTTTTCCTCTCATCCCAAGGCCAAATAATCAGGCTGAGGATGTAAAGGGAAAACCTGATAAGAAAGAACCAAGTTTATTTCTTTCTCCATACTGACTGCCTTAATGCTGTCACTGCAGTCCTTTAATAATCTCAAGATTCAGCTTTATTAAATACTGTTTCATATCCCATGTAACTGAGCTGGTTTGTGCAGGTCCCTCTGCTGAGAACACCGCACACCTATGAGCCCTTTCTAGTGCTACACACTGGCAGTAATCCCTTTGTATTTTTGTTATTTGTTTCTGAAGAGATAACTGGACCCAATAAGTGAATATATTTCAAAAGATTCATTGAGCTAGAGATGCCAAGAGTACATCTGATTCTTTAGCCTTGTTATGTGAGCCGCAGTGTGGTACGCTCTAGGCTCAGCTCTCACTCCTGAGGGCAATTTCTGGTGGACAGAACACAGAAGCAATCTGAGAAATACATTGACCCCTTGAGTGAAGGCAACCAACTTTCATCTCAGCCTTCTTTTGGGTACGTATACTTTTTTAGGTGAAGTCCCTGAAACACTAATTTAGAAATATTGCATTATTATGGTAGTAATTCATTTGTTCAGACAGATAGGAAAACACCAGTAATTTTCCATTTCCTTTAGGTCTGTTTGCTGTTGCAGATGTTGGTTTGCGTGTTCAAGCAGTGACAGTTTTGGGCAGTCATTTAAGGAGGAGGGAAAAGAGGAGGAGAATTGGTTTTGTCGACAGTACTTTTTCTTATTGAAGGAAATCCCTAATATTTCTAGCAATATTGTTCCTCTGACAGGTTTTTGCTTAGAAATATGACAAGCAATGTTCTGGACAGATAGTGGCGTCTTGTTTGCACTGCTTTCATCAGTAAAACGTGAATGGAAATTAAATATAAACTGGCAATTACGAAATGGTTCAACTTTCTTAAAGGGGAGCACGGGCATTTTTAGTCAATGGAAGGAAAAAAAATCAGATTTCATTGTCATACATCTCAGATTGAATGTAATATCTTGTATTTCTTACTTAACACAATATAAGCTTCATTATTATGCAGATTATAAGAAAATATATTTCCATTGGTTTGAAATGTATGATTATTCTGTAAGTCATCCATGTCCTAAGTGTATGTACGCACAACTGAAATGAATGTCAGTGTATCTCCAGTGGCATCACAGGAAATCTGAAAACGCCATCCCTACAGAGAAGTTTACTTTCTTACCTTTTGTTGGCAATGAGTCTGTGCAGTCTAGATTATTGAAACCTAGAAAAGCAGAAAGGTATTTCAAATCCCAAGCACTCAATGAATGAGATGTGAAATGAATTTCATGTGGATCAGTCCCCTGGAGGCTTGTCACAATAGATAAGGCAAAGTGGATAGATGCTGCATTAGTTCATGTATGCTTCTGAGTAGCAGACCTAATAACTGAATCATAATTTCACTTCAGGACACAAGGCTACTATATACTGTCCTCCTTTGATCACTTCACCCATTGCAGCAAACTAGAAAATATAGTAACAAAACTTCCTAAATACATACAGGAAGAAAACCAGTAAAACCTTATAAAATATGCAAAATATTCCACAAGCAGCACTTATTATTAACCCCTTTAAAGAGAAAGGTGCCAGACATACTTTTTATTTCTAGTCCTCAATGTATGTAAGCTTATTTTCAATTATTTGTATGTGGGACAGTAATAAAAAATTAATGTGTGACAGACTGTGCTTGTGTTTTACAAACCCTTCCATTTAACCCTTGTTGAAAATAATACGGAGATGATTGAGCTGATACTGCAGTAGAAAAAGACCACATCAACTCATTTATGTTTTCTCCATGAGAGATTAGTTACATAACGAATGGTCTAATACTGAGGTGTTGCTTTTCATCAGCTCTCAGTAGCTGAGTACTACAGAGGCTGTGTAGGAACAAGAAGGATGAGGTGTACGATGTCAGGACATTGATCTGAGAATCTCAGTGTGTAAAGGTGAACTCGTGTGGGTTTTGTTAGTAGTTGTGCCAATGTCAGTTCTTCCAAGCACTCACCTCCTGCCTGCCAAGTCACCAGGTAGGAAGCACCGTTACCGGCAGCAAACACTAGATCTGTGGCTGGCCAAAACTTTTGGTTTAATACAAGAAAATACCAGGGAGCACTCCACCTCTTTCCTTTACTCCAGAAGTTGTCTCCAAAATATGTTAATTTCCTGTAATCCTGGGAAACACCCAGGAGCAGGTGTGCTTGAGAGGTGCTGCTCCTCCAGATTCCTTTGACTGTTAATGGTGCCTCTGTGCAAGTCACTCACCATTTGGCTGCCCTGAGGGACCTTTTACCTTTTTCAGGGGAAAAGTACACAACTGCTTACTCCTGTAATTTTGGATTTAAAAAAATGTTTACTTTTGTTTTTTGAGGTATTCACATGCAAAAATTTCTCACATTATTAATTTTCTACAAATTTTAGGTGAATTATGGACTGAAAGTTTTCATTTTATGACTGTGATTTTCTAAAATTTTTTTGTTTGTTTTCGTGTCCATTCCATTTGTTTTGATTCACTTCTGCATCACAGAGAAAAGCCAGGTACAGAGTGCATTGGCAGTGATTTTAGATTGAGGGGTATTTTGTAGCTCAGCATTATGGCTGAGCAAACAAAGGAGGAATAATGCATGTGTTATTATTGCCTCTAATCTAAATGCCCAACAAGTGACTACTAAGGAAATCCCTCTTTGCAGTCAGACATAAAATTGCAAACCATCACCACTTTTGATCGGTTTCCTGCTCTGGCTAAGGAAAAGAGGGACAATGAGACAGTTTATCATATTAATGTATTTTTTATTTAGTATAAAATTTCCAACAAGTGGATTCTGGAATAATCACAATCTATGAATCACAATGTAGCTACAAATAAAATTACTTTCCAAAGCGTTTGCATCCATACAAGTTAATAGAGTTGTAGTTGAACCTTTTTCTTGTGGATGCTCCCTGAAAGAGGTTAAGTGTGTTCCTTGACTCTGAATAAAAGTACAATGAAAGGTGATTTAACACTGATTTTTAGGCAAAAGAAAGTAATATATAAATGAAAATCCTCCTGCTCTAAAGGGAAATGAGGTCTGAAATGCTTTTGAAATCATGTTCAGAAATCAGAATGATCCAGTAAGTCATAATTTGAGAGATGAACAAATTGCTCCATATCATCAGCCTATTTTATTGACAATGAGATGATGACATTACAGTAGCTATTGCCCACAATGGTTCTTCAGTGTTACAATGTTCTCTTTACCATGGGCTGTGAATTCCCATTTCAGAAGCAATCCTCAAATCTATCTTAATTCTTGTTCTGTTAATCATTATTTATTTTCTGGTTTTCACTGCTAGTAACTCCATTTTTGAGTTTATTCTCTGGGTTTTCATATCACTTATTTCCAGAGTCAGAGAAGAGTCAGATTTTTGCTTGCCATTTTCCCAAGTCTTTGTTTCCCAAGTCAAATGAGTTTGTTTGTTCTAGCACAAAAACACAATCCAGGCTCCCATACCTATTTCCTGTATAAATTAATAACTTTAATAGACTATTTCTCTGGGTAGTTAACTGCTGTTTGGGGAATTTGCACACATCTCAGTTGACAAACACAGTTTCTGCAGTGTTCCATTTTAACAGTGCATAAAAAACCCCAAAGAGTTGTGAGTGACAGCTGTAGGAGAGACTTTTGTCTGTGGCTATACGAATAGGATTTTAATATATATGAAGTTTGCTATAAGGTTGTTGCTTTTCATTTTTTTAATTATTACTTAGGCTTTGCAAAGTGGACGTACAGATCTGCAGCAGAAGAGTCTTTCCTGCTTGCTTAGCAGTGTGGACATTGCTCTTTTTTCTGCACCCCAAAATAGATGGTCCATTACAAGCAGAGCCCCAGGAAACTCTGCTCTGTCAATCACACAGGTGTTTAGCCTCCCCAGACTAGTGCTATTAGTAATGCAGGAACCCTAAGGCTGAAGCACAGTGTTACTCCATTTTGTTCAAGGAGCAGTCTCACCCAGAGGACAGTGCCAGGCTTCTGCTAGCCCATTATCCCTCAGGAAGTTTAAACACTGTGATGAGGATTTGGTCCTTTATTTTTCAAATGTAACTTTTTTTCCCTATTATCAACAGTCCTTGTTTCACAGGCCACAACTATACAAGCTTATGCACTTGTCACCAATCTAGTAGTTGCAGTGAAATTAGCTTCTCACTATCTGTCTGTCAGCTCTCTGGGGGCCACTCTGTAAATAGGTGTTGACTAATATGCACACAAGCAGGTAGGCATGCAAATACACAAACAAAGAGCCCTTGGAAAACAAAGTGATTCTTTGTTCTAAGATAATTTTCTTCTGTGCTTCTACTTAAAAGTTAGGAGATATGAATATTACTGAGGTATGAAGTAAACAGAACAAGTAGTTAAGACTGTCTGTTGTCCTGGGGCTGAGCAATCTTGATGACCTCGGTGGTCTGGATCTGAAGTTCCCTATTTTTCAAAATCCAGCCTTTTTTGTGCCCACGGTGTTAAGGACAGGATTGTTGTGATTCATGGGTTACTGGCACTGTGTGTGCCTGCTAATGGAAAACATATAGGATACAAGCAAACGTGCAGTAACTCGGATGCCTAAGAGCTTGGAAAACAGTCATTCGCTTGTCAAGTTCTTCATGGAGAGTAGCTGAAAGCCTTGTCAGCCACACTTTGTTCTCTAATGTAACTAATCTTGTTTTATTGCTGCTTTCTCAGACAGACAGGTACAGCTCAACTTGAATAGTGTTTTTTTTGTTGCTGTTGTTTCAGGTTGGCATTTTTTTGTTGTTCTGTTTTTAGTGCAAACAAGCATGTAGTTACTGTCCTCCTTTTCCATCTCCAGCGTACAGTCTAAGGTTACTAGGATAGCATTTGTGGCAACAGAAAGACCTTAAATAACATTAGTGGTACAAAGCATTTTATCTTGACAACAATGAATTAGAAAGGTCTGGACTTTAAATCAAGGATGTGGTGGTAGTATAGAGCATGCATGCTCTGCAGGACGTCCTGAGGGTTGTAAGATCAATTCAGCTTTGCTCAGCCGTGTCAACAGTGACTATCTTAAGATGCTGACATGGCTCAGCTTGATAGGTTGAAGAAATTTAACTGCTTTGATAAGGTTAAAGGGGGAATCCAGGCAAGAACAGAAAACAAAACAAACCACTGTTTAGAAGCTTGACTGCACACCGTAGCAACCCATTGATGACTGACAACACAACCAGTGCAAATTACCTATCCTCCAGGAAAAAAAAAAAAAAAACTTAACAAGCCCTGTGTTAAAAAGGAATCAGTTGGTCTCTACAATCTTTCCTGTTCTATCTGGTGTCAGGCAATGACACCAACAAAACCAATTACATTGCTGTTCCTTTCTGTATGATAAGGCCTGTCAGCGTTACAGGGCTGAGAGCTTCAGAAGAAGAGACTGCCTCCAAACTGCAAAATTGTATCCTGGATTTAAACCTTTCACTGGAGAAGAACTCAGCAAGTAGATATAGGACTTTTAAAAATCTTTTTGTAGAGGTAATAAAACAGTAACTTATTGCAAAAAATTTGATAGAGCTTTGGACTCCTATTTAAATCAGTGCAAGTGTCTTCATGCTAAGACCTTTGATAAATTGCTTTCAAATCCCTTATTACATGCACATAGTTCAAGTCTGCTGTGAAATAATTTGAAGACTGTATCAATTTGTCAGTCTATTGACTCCTGTTTTCTAAATATGAAATCTACGTAGTTTCTGAATAACTTATTAATACAACATTGCTCTTGAAACAACTTTTCTACTTTACTGCCTTAACAAAAAACCCCACCTTCTACTCCAAAATTTGTCAGCAGTAGCCATCCACCACACAACACAACACATACACATTACCAGTTACTAGAACAAAGCCTGTCCAGAATGTTTCATTACTTTGTGCTTTCACCAGAGCTTGTGTCCTTTGGGATATTTCTAGGTTTTGTGGTCTGCAAATAATCACAAGCAAAGAAATAATGAAGTATTTGATCCCTGGCACAGGCCAGGTTGACCTTTGTGAGACCTGACCCTTATTCCTTGTCAGGCAGAATATGGTACGTGGAGAAATGATAACCAAAAGTAAGCTGCTGAGATTTACAAAATACCTGATTAACTGGGAAAAAAAGTTAGGGATCTCATCGTTTGCTAAATTAAAGAATAATTGACTGTTTGATGGAAAGGGATTCACAAAACAGTATGGAGAAGGTCTAGAAGTACCTCAAGATAAGCAGGAAGTTATTTTTAGAGAGCTGCAGGTAAGGTCAAGCAGGTGTAACCTGGCTTGGAATAACTAGTACAGAGCTGTGGTCCATGCAATACCTTCTGGAAAGCAAAGTGATGAAAACTTGCGCTCTTAGGATTGGACTGAAAAAAATCACATGGAAAAAATATTGTATTGGCAGAGATCCAGGGATACATGCTAACCTGTTCTATGATGTTGAAATCCTTACGAATCTAACAACCTAAGTAACTGAAAATGTAGAGGAATAAGGCCTGAAAAAAATAATGAAAAATGTAAGGCAAAACTATGGATTGGAACTAAAATGCATGGGATCAGACAGTGCTGTATTTTATTTAGTGTTATGTTTCTAGAAGGAGTCAAATAGCTGACATTTCAAAGTTGTGATAAGATGTCATTAGTCTTGCTGGTGTATGATTTGGGAGAGTAGTTCTTCTTTCAGATATAAGAAGATATAAAAACAGATATAAAAACACTACACTTTCATGTAGTGTTTTTATACTGAACTACCAAACTAAATTCAGAAGTCATGGTGCATACATCCATCCTATTCAGGCTAACTTTGAGAGCTTAAGAGTTTTGGGGACTTGTTTGGTTGGGTTTTTTTTGATTACAGAATACTGCCTATTGCTTTCTTTCAATGGGCATTGTGGTGTAGGAGGGAATGCAAAGATTAGTCCTTTTACTTAAATTCAATAAAACTTAATTTTGTCTGTTTTTTTTTTTTACTGGAAGCTCTGAAGCAAAGCAGGTGGCATTGTCCCCTAGAGATCCAAGAGAATCAGAAACTACAACTAAGTATGAATTAAGATTTTCTAGAGCAAGTCTGGGGGAATACGGGCCAGAAATAAATTATTTTTGGTTTGTTGCCTTCAGTCTAAAAGTTACAATGGTTCTTGTATTATACAAAGTAATTGTATCTCTCAAATGTTTTGGTTTATTTTTTTTTCCTTTTTTAATTTGCTGGCAACCAGAATATCATGCTGGCCTTCAGAAAGCAGGTTGGGCATCTAGAAACAGGCGTCTTAATCATTTGAATGACAGTCTTGTCACTCCTTCAAGCAAAGACAACACCAACGTTTTGGGGATTGTAGCCATTTCAGGGAGTGCAACCTATAGGAAAGCTTGGCTGAGATGTTTTTGTCAGCTAATTTTCTAGGCAGCGAGAGTTACAAGACAGGATGGAATGGTGTAACCTCATCCACTGAGATTCTTTAACTAATTTTCTAGTGTTTTCCTATAATGTAATGACTCTTCTGATGGTATACATGAATGCCCTGAAGATCAGTCAGTCTTCTCACTGTCATTTATTTAGCCAAGATGAAGAGATTTTGGTAACTCTTGGTTTTTTATATCCACCAACTTTCTTTTCTCTAAGTCAAGATTTCTTAATTTGAAATTTATCATTTTTGTGATGTACAACTAAATCAACGGTGTGTCTTCAGAAGTAAGTCCAGGGTATTTAATTTGACATTGTACTTTGCCTAGACTCTACCTCTGCACTGATGTTATGTCACTTTTTTGAGTAGATGATTTTAAGAGTGTCTTGAGCTTTCTAGTGCAGCAATTGTTTTTTCGGATGATGCAGTTTAACTCTGAAGACTGTGAAACTGCCATTTAAACAGGCATCAGCTACGTGTGTACCCACAGGCACCAAAGAGCTTTTCGAAAACTCTGGTTGTTGCATGCCAGATAATATATCCAGGAGGAAAACAACATGAAAAGATTGTCTAAATGATCAAAACAGAAATGATAAATAATGACACGACACTGAGAATTTCTGAGCATTGAACCAGTAACAAAGCACACTTCTCAGTTCTCCTCAAACAGAGCCTGTCAGGAAACAAAGTAAGGCAAAACCAAGTAGCACAGTCTGTTCTTCTTTCTCCCAGTTTTAATCCCATGCCTGCTACTTCGAAGAGCAAGTTGCATAATAGCTTGAAAGAACAGTTAGCATTTTTATAATTTAAAAGGTCATCAATGTGTGGGAGAGCTACACTAAAAGCTGGAGCAGATTTTTGAAATCAAACAGAAAAGACAGGAACAAACTACAGGCAAATTTATAAAGGATAGATGAATTGGAGGAACGCACAATATGGAAAAGTCTGTGTGGAGACCACTGCACTTGACTCACTTTATTTAACAGAATACCA
>NW_010307746.1:24465-25290 GCF_000700745.2 Antrostomus carolinensis | reverse complement strand
ACCATTGATTTAATATCCAGTTACCTTTGCTGATTTTAGAAGCTGTACAGTAAAGATTTTTTCTAAAGAGAAATGATGACCCACAATTTTGACTTGTGGAATAGCAAGTGCCACTTTTAATTGGAAATCAGGAGTTAGTTCTGAAACCAAAGCATTTTATGCTTTTAACAAAACCAAAATAAATAAAAAATAAATATTGTGACTCTATAGGTTGGAAGTAGTACTGGCCCAGGAAGGTGCACCAGCTGTATTATCATATAGTACATGGCATTCCTCCTCCTTAACTAGGCAGTCTGCAAGAATAAGATAATATTTCATGATAAAACTCTAAAATATCAGTGAGAGAGGCAACTGGTAGTGGGATGCTGTTGCAATGTAATTGCTTGTCTGTGATTCTCTCTCCAAATGTAAGCATATTTAAAGCACTATTTATTTTGCTATTGTACTTGCACTGCAGAAAACAACGATATCTGCCCAGGGAAGAAAATCAGTTCTCCATCCTTTTAATTCAGAGAATTACAGGTAACTTTACTTTTATAGTCTTCCCCTTTAGATTCTCCAGAATGATACACTACCATGCTTTCCCTAGGGTTTTGTTTTGGAGGACTACCTGGGTCCTCCCTTTGCAGACATGGGGGGTCATCAAAGGACCTTTGCAATGGGCCTGGACACACAGATCCCACCAAGTTTTTTAGGGAGTGAATTGTCTTCTTCAGCTGTTAGGTCCAGGAGCATATCTCAGACAGAGGTTTCGTGGGAGGTAACCACAGTCATTTCTTAAAAATTTTTGGAGATAGGTTTGAAAAGCAGGTTGGTGTGAGTATT
>NW_010307746.1:0-24453 GCF_000700745.2 Antrostomus carolinensis | reverse complement strand
GTAGGGAAACAAAGTGGCATGTGGTAAATGGAGAGTGAGGACACAATGCAAATGTCACCAAAATGGAAGTATGAGGGGTGAGGCACTGGAATTTGGGGAAGAATTTAGAGATAGAAAAGGAAAATAAGTTTGTTTGTTTGTTTGTTATATACTTCTGGGTTGATACTATGTGGATCACCTACATCTAATACTCCAAAAATTTGTCCTGCCATTTAATTAAAAAATTGCATAGAAAGCCAAAGAGGTTTTGCTCTTTCACTCTTATAGTTTCTCATTAAATGGCCTACTGAAAGCTACAAGAAGAGTACAGAGATATTCAACTCCTTACAACTCACATCTTAATCTTTCTATCATAGACTATTGTACCTAGGGTATTATGAATTTCCTTTTCAAGGTGAAGCTGCCTTTCTTACAATGAAATTTAAATATAGTCATGAACTCCTTCTATTTCATCTCTGCTAAGCAATCTTGTAGAGCTCAATGGGGTCAGTGTGGTCATATTCTCCAAGCTGTAAGAGGAAGCTTGGTGTTCATAGATTTTCTGCTGTCAAAAATGAAAACCTTGCCCCTACAGATTGCAGAGTAGGCACTTTATGCAGCTCACCCCATACCCCACAGCTTCCCAGTGGTGCACAACAGGGGACTGCACCACAGCTCCTTCCCAGCTGCTACATTCTTCAGTAATCAGGGCAAGGAAAACAGTACCCACCTGGGATTCTTCCTGACATGGGGAAAGGATGTGGCCAGCGCGCATCGCACACCCCATGGGACAGACATAACAGGGAGTGAGGTAAGCAGCCTGCACTGTACTTGTGCCCCTGTGGCTTTGGAAGATTTCAGATTTCTGCTGATGCAGCTTTGCTATTTAAAGAGGAATATGCTCCTAGTGTCTGTATGCCTTGCCTTCCTTCCAGCTCCATCCCCTAGCAGACTTGTGTTGGGAGAACTTGGTCCTGTTGAGCCGAAGCAACTGCTCCAAGAGTTAAATCAGAAATCTCCTCTAATAATCTGTGATCGGTGCCCTATACCTGCACAGAGGTGTGTATATACATCCCTTCCCCTCCGGTGCCTTCCTTTCTGGGAAACTGTACTATCTCTGCTAAGTCAGGCACACAGTTCTTCTGTCTTCTTATGCTTTAGCATAATGTTACCAACAGACTAGGATAGTCTCCTGCATCTCATAGCCCACCAGAATGAGATGGTACATAAAGGACAGGACATGCCTTCCACCTTTTACCTGTAAGGATCTAGGGCAGAAATATACACTGGAATAGGAAGACATTTTGGTACATTTGCAAAGTACCAGAGCAGAACGACACCTGGGTGTGCCATCTGACTCCTGCTGCTATTGCATGGCTTTGTGATAAATGTTGTGCCAGAAAATATCTTCTTCACTGGCTTTATTTTTGAGACTTAAAAATGGAACAGGAATGTTTGGGTCTGTGGTTTCTCCTGATTTTCTCCACAAGCCCCTAACTGAATTTTCACTGGAAAAGCTACTATGTCTGGAAAAAAGGTATTTGTTTCTTGAAATTTCTGTCAACACTTGAACTCCTGCTGCAGCATATATGGCCAGTATTTCTCATGGGAAGAGAAGTTAACTATTGTCTATAAGAGTTCAGAAATGGAATATGTTTCACCAAAGGGGATACTGAGAGATGGAATGGCATTGAACAATTGCACATATGTTGTACCTTTGCAAAAAGCAATAAAAAGTAGGTATAGTCACCAATGAACACACCTTGTGGACCTTCTATGTCATAGAGATAATTAGGAAAAACTATGAAGAAAATTAATGACTGATCACTTAACCTACACATTATTATTGAAATGAATTTCTTAAACCGGAGTCCCACACAGTGCAGCAGCTGCTGTTAATAACTGTTTTGTACTCAGCTTGCTGAAGAGCTGGGAGGACTGGGAGCTCTGAGCAGCAGGAGGAGCGGTGGGCTGTGTGATGATGGCAGAGCTAGCCACAGCCAGCAGCTCAGAACATGGCTCTCGATGCTAGGTTACCTGGCTTCCAAAACACAGCACGTCCCAGCCAGGCTCTGTTTTCTGCCTGTGAGCTAACTTTGCTGGCACACTTCAAGAAAAACGTGGTCTTGAGGTACTGATTTGGTTTCCAAGTCCCCTTGGGAGGCAAAATTAGGGACCTTTGGTTTTTATTTTTGTTTCTAAGCAACACTTTTGTCTGCAAAGCATCTCAGTACTTCACAGGCTGTAAAGGTCTGAGAGATATAAAGCTATTTTTAGCTCTATTATACATAAAATAAACTGAAAAAACAGAGGTTTGCTTAAGAACCACACAGGAAATTTAGGGAGAAAATGCAAATTTTCAGGATTGCTATACAACTGCCCTGTCACAGAGCCCTTTCTTTTCCTTAAAAGCTCTATCTGGTTGCATATCTTGATGATCCACATTTTGAGGCGACAAGAGCTAAAGCAATCAGTATAAAATGGAGATGCTGTAGGGTTTGGAAGGATTTCTGGTCATTGGGAAATCAGGGCTCTGCTCCCAGCTTAGCCATGGACTAGCTTTGAACAGGGCTGGGAGACTGTTTTCCACCTATATGAATAACTGGGATTTCAGTGACATTTTGCTGTTTAAGAATGGTTTGAGTCCTGCCAATGAATTGTTTCAAGGGATGGTATATTTGACCAAAACTATTTTTAATCTTGTGGTTTCAGCAGTACAACATATTTAGGAAGGCAATTTTTCACCTTGTACTTAGAAACTTTTGATTTACAAGGCTTGAGACTCTGGAGTGAAGAAATTAAGACCACAAGTATGTATGCAAGCAAGGGCCAAACCCACAATCCCTAGTTGTCTGCTGTCTTAGGGGTCAGGTCCTTGTTTGTCCTGGCATATGGTTGCTTGTAAATTTTATAACAAAATATGGTACGGAGAGGCCTATAATTCTGTTTTAGACTATTTTTCACCTTTCCCCTTGGTCACACTAATTTTCTTTGACTAACAGATCTGGAAATGACTCATATAGTGCAAATGAATAATACACTGTGCTGTCAGCCTTTTGGTATGTCTGCCAGAGAGGAAAGTCGGTTTTTCTTTACCTTCAGCAAGTAAAGGAGCCTAAAAGATTTTACATTTACAAAAACACACACACCATCTCCCAAGTAAGAGAAAAAGAAATATAGAGCAGTCTGCTGCTTTCCCCCAAGCACCTTAATTTGCTTTTCCTTATTTTTCAACAGCTCCAGGAGAATTTTCTCTCTCTTCTTATTCACAAGAGTCCAGGGTCCTCTCACCTATATCTCTGTGAATTATCCAGGCCAGTAAGAGTAATTAAATTTAAATGTGGATAACTAACCTTCTGGTAATACCTACCAAACATGGTAGCAACTCAGTCTATCTGAGGCCTACTGCATAACATGAAGGGATGCAGATCCTTTACAGGGGCCATTGCCAGTTGGAAGGGGAGCCAGTGTGCCCTTTCTCATTTGGGATCTCATGTAATAATCAAGATCTTAAGAAACTTCTTATTCCAAACTTTCACAAATACCTAGCCATGCAAACATAGTCAGAATTGAACCATTTCCACCAAGCAGTTTTATTTTGCCAAATTCCAGGGAAAGAAATGTGTCATCACAGTCTTCCTAGCCCATTCTATTCCCCAGTGGTGTGTTTCTGCTCTTTCAAAAGCAATGTGACAAGAGTCTTGAAAGCTACTGCTCAGGACTATTGATAAACATGGCAATGTGTGTGGGAGAGGTGATTTGAGGATACTGTAAGGCTGAAAACTCAAATGACCCCATCTATTCTAGTGCTGCACTCAGAGCACAGAACTAAATTATGGGTGCACACTCCATCATTTCTAAATACGGTATTCCTAATGGATTGATGCCCCTGACATTTCTGTCTGTAAGCATTGCTGACACAGCCAGTCTGCAGCAATCTGTAACAGCAGAGGATTTTTGGCGTGTCTTCAGTTCATAAACCTTTTGTTGTACACCACTTGTCACAAGAGTTCAATTAATTTAGTCTGCTGTTAATATCGTGTGATTTGTTTTTCCTTCTGTTTCACTGGTAGCTGGAGCGCCTAGGACAGAAGGATTACTTTCATCTCTGTCCCCTAACTTTGTAGCTGCTCATTTTATAAAGAGTGGGTTTATGTTAAGCTAACCATGGTGCCAGCTTTTAGAGAGCTGTGGATTGGCTCAGATTTTTTTTTTGCAAGACAAGATCCATCACAATTTATTCTTAAAAGAAATTCTTAAGCATGAAAATTTGCTGCAACACTGTTTAGCCTGTAGCCAGAAGAAGCTTACACTTTCACAGTCCTAATTTAATTTTGCCCTAACATGCTTATCCTTGTCTGGCTTTCTCAATAAATTCCTAGATGCTTCAAGTATGTAAATTTTTCTTCAGTGATGGATGCAGGTTACCCTGGCCAATGCAAACGTTACTAAAAAGAGTACGGAACAGCACTGCTATTGGGGTGGATATTTATTACTGATGGAAGTGGCTTGGGTAAGATAAGAGTCTGCCTTCATTTTCACACAGTTACATTCATTGCAAGTACTTAATCCTGAACCTACCTTCAGGCATATAAGTCCGGCTAGAGTTTAGCTCATTTGAGACCTGTGTTTCCCATTCAGTCTTACAGAATATAATGAATTTCTCTTATGCTGCTTTTTCATTTCCCCCTTATCTAAAAACTCTGAATCAATTTATGTTTCCTTATGTCTCTCTATCCCACCCATAACTCCTTCCTTTAGCTTTCCATATAATTGATAGCCTTCCCACTGACCTCAGATGTATATCTGGTCTTGTTTTTGTTGAGTAATTTAGGTTTTGGTAAATTTGAGTTTCTGAGTCTGCTGTCAAGTAGTTGACTCCCCTCAGATGAGCTATTATGTTGAAAGTCATCCTGAAGAATTTTTTAACTGACCTTCAGCAGGTAAAGGAGCCTAAAGGGTTTTATATCTACACACACACACACAGAGCATCTCCAGAGTAAGAGAGAAAGAAATGTAGACCAGTTTAACTGGTGTTTGATAAATAGTTACCCAAACAAACGATCAAATGCTTGAGCCCATTGAAAGGATTTCTTACTGAGGTTTCCAAGTGCTGCCTTGCAGAGCTGGTATCTACCAGAAGCTCCAGAGTGATGAGGAGCAAATCACACCAAGCTTCCCACAACTGTCTGAAATCCAGAGCCCAAATTCTCTGTGCAGTCAGTGGAGAAGGGGTGGTGATAGACAGCTCCAAAGTCAGGTGTCTAAACATATGAATAATTCTCAGTGCTTCCTGGGTGCACAAATTTAGCCTCTGATATTGTTCCTGGCCCCAACTGAAAACTTTTGAGAGTTGCTATCTAAATGCCTAATGTGCTACATAAAGCTAAATCCTGTGAATAATTGGACTTCAGCATTTAAAATGTAACTTTAAATCAGCAGAGACAATACCACATCCACCACCTTACCTCTCCTGGAGGCTGCAGAGGCTAAAACAGTGCTAGTCACATGTGGTAGAAGTGAGGTCCACAGAAAAGCCTCATCTCTAATTAAAAGAACTGAATAGCAGTCAGTAAATATGCCATAGGATCACTTAGGACACTGCACAATATGAAGAAAGAATATTGTTTATCTGCTGTGAGAGAGGTCATGGGGCATGAGTGTGTGGCAGCACCAGCATTCATGAGCTAAGTGAACCATGGGCAGAAAGCATTCTGTCAGGCTTCTAGTTTTGCAACAATGGATGCAGTGAAGAGGGGCACTCATCTAGCAGTGGCAAATGCCCTTGCTCAGCATCCATTTGCTGTGAAGGTGGTGATGGCAACATTCACAGAGCATTGTGGTCTAGATGGGTTCATAACTAGATGGTTCAAAAACTGATTAGATGATGAGTCACACAAGGTAGGCTCTAACAGATTTGCTCTACTGGTGTACCTGTAACTAACTATTAGAGTACTGTAGGGATCTATCCTAGGGGCCATCCTGTTGTCTATATCAGTGTTTTAGAGGGGATGATGGAGTGCGCTCTCAAGTTTGCAGATCACACTATATTGGAAGGGACCAGCAGATACACTCAAGGGCAGAGCTGCCATCCACAGGGACCTAAATAGGCTGACAGGAATCTTATGAAATTCAGCAAGGACAAATGCAAAGCTCTACACCTGTGAAGGAAGAGCCCTGTGCAAATACAGGCTAGGGACCAAATGTCAGGGAACATCTCTGTAGGAATGGACCTGGGGGTTCTGGGGGCCAGCAGGCTGAGCCTGAACCAGAGGTATATACTGGCAGTGAAGAAGCCCAGAATTATCCTGGATTGTAGTAATAAGAGCATAGGCAGTAGATCCAGGGAAATTATTACCTGTCTCTACTCAACACTCATTGCACTACATTTAGAGTACTGTGTCCTTTTCTGGCCCCCCACCCCTCCCCAGTACAGCAAAGACATTGATAAAGTGAAAGAAGTAGTTCAGCAGAGGGTCACCAGGACACCTGGGACTTAAGCACTCATCCCGTGCAGAGAAGCTGAGGGATGAGGACTGACTTATCCTGCAGAAGAGGCAGCTTTGGAGCACCTAACAGCAGCCCCCAGTGCCTATGGGGAGGCTACCAAAGACCCAGTTCCAGGCTTTCCACAGCCTAACAGGAGAACAAGAGCCAATGGGGATAAGTGGAATCAGGAGAGGTTCCGATTGAATCTAAGGAAAACCATTTTTTAAGGATAATCAGGCAATAGAACAAGTTGCCCAGAGAGGTTGTGAGCAACTACGTCTCGTCTTACAGCTGACCCTACTTTAACTTGAATGTGAGACCTCTTGAGGTCTCTTCCAACCTGAGTTATCCTACTAACTTGACATGACATAAGTGAAGCTGGAGTATGAAGTGGCATCAAATAACATGTACATAGGTATGTGAGAAAATGAATAAAAACTCACTGAATAATGAGAGTAAACCAAAATACTTAATAGCTGCTCATTCACTGAGCACCATCAATGCTCTCTGCTCTGAGGAAGGCCTGGGTCCTTTGCAAAGATACAGCATGCAGTTTTGTAATTACTGCATGCTGTGGTCATGCAGTAATTACTGCATGTAGTCATATGAATATTACAAAAAGAACAAAATTTTGGTTTCATAGGCAGTCTGAATTCCATTATTTCCTGACTTTGAGAAGCTTGGCTTTTCAGACTTAATGTCCTTTTAACATAGTTTTCATGTAATACTCTATAAAAAACACAAGACTTTTTACACTGAAAATGTGTTTAGAGGTTTATTTTATCATTGTGCAAAAGCTTCCTCTCCTTGACAGATTGTCATAGAGATACGGCTTGCTTTCTTTGCACTTAATCATGCATGAAGCATAAACAGGGTGAAGGGTGTTTCATTTCAAAGTCTATGAATGGTAATCTTGCTGGCTGATGCACTGGCCAAGTACATTAGGATGTTATGGAGTTTGTTGGTTCAAGTGGCAGGCTTGTAAGTCCCAGGAGATAAATGCTCATATTTTTGTATCCTCATGTTGGTCTCTGCCAACTGGACCTGTGTCAGACTGTTTTTGGACACTATCACCAACAGATCAATGTACCTGTATTCATACTCACATCAATCATATTTTCTATTATGAGCCAAGTCTCAAAATCCCTGTCTACACAAAATTCTCATTGACACCATCAGGAGCTCTCTGTGATGCAGGATTTGATAAAACTGTAACTGTTAAAAACAGGGAACATTTCAATAAAACCTAAAATATGACTCTATACTTAAACATATAAGTACTCTCAGGACACTGACAAGAAATTTACCTGTTCTATATCTGTTCTGTATTTCTGCACAGTCTCTGTTGCTGTTAACCTCTGATCACCTTGGCCCAGTGTATGCATGGAACTGGCATAACACATTCTTCTGGCTAAGGACACATCTTAACTACTAGGAGAAAATGAACTAACCATTTCCATCCCTAAAAATATGAGTCTCTGTAGCTTGAACAGAAGGACTGCATTTGGGAGCTGGAGAATGTAACAGCCATATAATCTAGGGATCAAGAAAAGAAACTGAATTAAAAATCCAGTATATGTCAGATAACATATGGACATTTTAGTAGTACTGCTTAGAATACAGGAATTAAATTATGATTTAGTAACATTATTTTTAAGACACATGCAATTTGTTGTAAAAACATTGCAACTGAATAACAAATTATATTTCAGGAATTAAACATTTTCCTAACTTGTTCTAAACAAACACAAGAGACATTATTTATTGGGTTTGCTCAGAATTATAGATATTTTACTGGTTATCAATATTGAATAGCATGTCTCATTTAGCACTTAAAGAGCCTACGTGCATGCAAAATACATAACTACAATTGGATTAATAAACTGCTCAGAATACAAACATACCCGCTTTTCATGTTCAAATGCCAACTGGAATTCAAAAAGAAGAATTTTATGTATGACAGGTGCACACACTCAGATTTTACAGATGCACCCAAGGTCTCATGCTTTCAATAATTTGGCATCTCTTCTGCAGTAGATACAAAACAGATCAAAGGATCAAAGGTATCAAATATAGTAGGGCATTGAAATACCATCTTGTAGTTTCCAGTGCTGTAAATACTCTCCTGAGGTACATGTACAGAAGTTGTTTGCCTTGACGTGAGTTCAGTTGACACAGTCACTTTATTTGAAAGGTAGGACTTCAATGCAAAGCTATTTCTTCTGATAATTCTGTTAACAATTTTGAAATGTTCTTGAAATGTTACATATTTTACAGAGCTACAATATACAAAACACAATCTTCTGTAATGAGCACGACAGTACATTTTTCGGTGTTAGACCTAAAAGTGCCTCCAGAGCTTCACTATAAGATTATTTATTCTATTGTTAGTGTTTCTAGCTGTTTATACCTCATCAGGGTTTCATGTCAAAGGAATAAAGGAAAACCACTTTTTACTACAGCTGATCTTTCTTATTTTCTTCAGCAATAGGAAAGCTCAGGTAAATCCCAGACAACACAGTACTCCCAGTACCATCCCGGAGTCCTTAGGGTAGGTCAGGTTGCAGCAGAACTCTGCACCATTAGATAGTCCTCTCCTACCAGATTCAGTCACTCTAAGTTTTCCTAGAGAAACAAGATCGTTTCTGAGATGAGCAGATGGATGAAAGAACCTGTTTATAATGCTTCATTGGTTTATTTTGCTTCATAAAGCTTTACAGTTCCTCAGTTTTCAAAAAAACCCCAAACTCAAAACCAGAGCTGAATGAAAGCAGGCACACCTTGACAGAAAATATCTCCAGCTCCTCTTCCTATGTTGAATGGCAAGGGTAGGGATGGAGTGGGAAGGCCCAGTTTGAATAGGAGTGGCAAGGTCTCTTATTTTATATTCCCCACAGACAAAGTGATAGTAACCTTAGTACTCTCCTAATCGAGTGACTTATTCTGGTGACTTCTCTCTAGGTAAATGGACCAAGAAAGCCGCAACATTCTTGTACTGCACCTCACAGTCCTCTGCAAAGCTGTGCTGAGCATAGTTGCATGCAATACATTTTATTCCTTAGGGCTATTGCTTCATGTTCTTTGCACACCCAGGTGAGTGGCAGTGTCACATTGTGTTAGTCCCATTTTCTAGCTCTCCTTTGTTCTCTTTTTCAAAGAGAAATGTGGATTGTTAGATCAATCTAGATCATAGTTATGTCACTCCAGAGCCTTGGTATGGACGTTAAATTCTGCATACTCCATCTGGCACTACTCACACATGCTGCCCAAGAATAAATGAGTCTTAAATGTGATATTTTCTCTTCACTCCAGTAGTGCTTGGAGGGGGATGTATTTTTCTGACTGACAGAATAAAGGTCAGAAGTTGGGCGAAAATATGGCAGACTCTAAATGTGGGACTCAACTCAATCTGGGACAGAAGTATCAGATGCACTTTATTCACTTCTATTTTACCTCACAAGTTGAACTTGCAGATTGCAGTTCCCTCATTAATTTAGGGTGCTTTTTTAAGGTCCTTTAAAACCGAAGTAAAAAAAGTTACTGGGTTTATTGGAGAATATGGTATGCAAACCCCTCTGTTATGCGAGAGGTCAAGCCAGATGAATGTAATGGTTCTTTTGGCTCCAAAATCAATAACTCTGTGGAATTACTGTAAAGACTTGGTGTACTACTGCCAACTCTTCAAAAGAAAAAATCTATTTTCTGTATCCTTATACTCGCCCTGTCCACTTTGAAATTCTACTGCTCATTGACGGAATTAATACAAGTGCAGTTTCCAGTTTAATTGATGCAGCACATTTTCAGGGTTGAAAATACAGTTCTTTGTAGTAACTGATTTGTTGCAAGTAAATAAAGGGTAATTATGGAGCCTGCTGTTCATTATATTACACAATCCATTTAAGCTCCTGCTCTACAGCTGTTTAAGTCTATACAGATGCTTGGCAGCAGGCTGAAGGCATATTTACTGCATATCTGCAGCAAGCAGAAACCAAAGTCACTAAATCTGCAAAATATGGTAAGAGATCATACAGATTTTCTAGCGACTGTCCAGCATTGCACAGATATTTTGTCACGGAGTTGCACACAAGTTAGTTAGTCCTCCTTGTGAAGGCAATAATTAGCTGAGGAAGAGTAACCCACAGATGCAGCTAGTCTTGCTTTCAGATGCAAACGGTGCCTGCAGCTTGTTTGTGTGCCTCAGCTTTACAGTCCCCTGCAATTCCAATTTGGAGGATAGTCTTTTTGTTAAATAAGCATCAATGGTTTGAAGGGCAGATTTAGAAAAGAAAGCAACCAATGTAAAAGAAAATTCATATTTTTGAAAGTTTAGCTTTACCTGTGTTAAGAGCAAGGCTATGTACGATGAACTGTGAAAACATGGCAAGAAATGACAGTGTCTCAACTGATAATATCTACAGGAAGTAAAACCCTGCAGAAATCTCAACTCGCTGTCAAAAACAGCCCAAACATTATACACATGGCTTGTACAACTAAGAACCTGGAACCAGAGTGTGCTGAAGTGCTAAACTGGCTTTTGACAGCACTAGCCTCTTGCAGGACAGAGAAGATGATTTTTTCATTTCACTGCATTTCCTTAGTTCCATTCAGTGACTATTTAATTCAAACCTGGGAAACCAGTGCAGAGCTGAAAAAGCAGGGAGGCTGATATTCCTCCTCAGACCTCTTAAAAAAATGGGAGGGGAAGAGGAGGAGATCTACTATCACTTCTGAAAGCTTAGCGAGATTGTGACCAGAAATAAGTACTGCTGCTCAATTTCCTAGTAGATATTTTAAAAAAAAGAGACAGATTGTTTTAATTATGAGGCTATTTTACCCCATTTTAAAAATGCTCTCAGTACATTTCAGGTTGTTTTTTCTTTCTTTCTGAGAATGCTAATTGAGCTCCAGTTGCTGTCCATATGCAGCCTGGTCCAAACCATAAGTAAGAAAGGAACTAGCACCTGATAAATAAGCAATGAGGTGGTTTCACAGTTTATGGTATGATAGAAATACTGGAGACAGAGAATAAGTATAAATACTATTTATTGTTTCATTGTTTGGCAAGACAGCTTCTCTGGCCCACAGCCCATTCCTCATTGCTCCCTTTCTTAGTGATTTCTCAGGAGCAACCTGCAAGGCAGGTTAAATGTTCTGTTGGCAGAAGCCTCCTCCAAACTGCTCTCTTTCCTAGGGATGCTGCCACAGGGTGGGTGCACATCCAGGTGTGTGGCAGGATAGGGACCAAAGGAATTCGTGGAGATCCTGTACTGCCCATGCACTTGAAGTGTGGTGAACTATTAATGGGCCAGCCTTCCTCTGACACTAGAAGAATGTCTGAGGCTCACTGTATATAACTTGCTTAAACAAATGTAAGTAGATTACAATGTGCAGTAGCAAAAAGAATCAATATTTCCCTTGGAAAAAGGCTTATGCAACACAAGATAAAAATCAGCTATTTAAACTATGTTTTTCAGCTTACTGATTTAAAATTATGATATTTAAATCTCTCTGCTTCAACCAATGCACTAGCAAGTAACTATGTCAGCATTCAGAAGTTATCTGTACCCTCATGTTTAGGTCAGAAAACCAGTCCATTCCCAAGCAGAAAACAAATTAATTCAAAACCATTTATTTCATTTAGGGTATTTAGTGTGTGTGTAAAGAGGTTCATTAGGAGGTCATGTTACTTTTAGCATATCTGAATGAAATTTTAGATTCTTGCAGCTGAAGTGCCATCCATGAAGTGGAATAACACATGTTGATTAAGAAGAATCAAGAAAAAGAAAAAAGAATATTGATTTTTCAGAGATGCAAATTGCAAGCCAGGCCATGGCGAAAAGCTGCTTGTCTGCACAGTGTATTTCATAACCTTCAGCTATCAAAGTTTTTCAAGGAAAACTGGCAGATTACTAGAGTTCTGTTAATACTTTGGACTACTAAGATTTATTTATTTAAAAGTGTTTATTCTCCCTATTAAAAAGGCTTTCTATATTTCAAGAATATAGCAATAGTATGACTATATTGACAGCACTTCTTATGCAATAGACAATATGATGTTTCCACGGGAAAAGACAATCTTCTGGATTTTAATAGACCCAAAATTGCCTTTATTCTGTATAAAACTAACAAGAAACTTTTGAAAAACCTTCCTTGCTTGGAATGAAAATTTTTAAAAAACAGAGTTTGATTTATAAGAACAAAAATATAATACTAATTATATGTAGTTCCTCACTGTAATTGCATAAATGTTTCTGTTACAATATATCACAGAATCACAGAATGTTAGGGATTGGAAGGGACCTCAAAAGATCATCTAGTCCAATCACCCTGCTGGAGCAGGAACCTAAATGAGATTACACAGGAAGGCGTCCAGGCGGGCTTTGAATATCTCCAGAGAAAGAGACTCCACAACCTCCCTGGGCAGTGGAGTCCAGTGCTCTGTCACCCTTACTGTAAAGAAATTTCTTCTCAAGTTTAAGCGGAACCTCCTGTGTTCCAGCTTACACCCATTGCTCCTTGTCCTATCATTGGTTGTCACCGAGAAGAGCCTGGCTCCATCCTCGTGACACTCAGCCTTTACATACTTATAAACATTAATGAGGTCACCCCTCAGTCTCCTCTTCTCCAAGCGAAAGAGACCCAGCTCCCTCAGCCTTTCCTCATAAGGGAGACATAGGTTCCATATCTGTAATTTAGATAGGCTGTCTTGAGAATCATGACTTTGTATCCTCACATTTCCTTAGGCATACAAAAATAGGCTTTTGTGCCAAGGGAAGGAGAAATGCCTCTGTCAGTTTGGTAGAAGAAGCAGCCAGTTGCTTTTGGGGTGGAACAGTGATCTGCAACTGTGGAAATGTTTCTATTCCTTCTTATCAAACTGGTGCCAAGTGAGGAAAATTGCTAGAAAAATGACATTAAGCATTTACTGAATGTTGATGAGTTTGGGCTGGGTTTTACTATCTCTCCAGAATCATCTCCAGAATATATTGTGGAGAAGGTAGTTTAGTTGTTTATTGGCCTCATCATTAAAGTCATGTTATATACAAGATGGATAACTCCTGCTAACTTTGATTTCTGAAAGTTCAGGAGCCTCTCTTTCTCTTTCACAAGAGGTGTAAATGCTTTGTTACATTACTCAGATGGAGAGTAGTTGTGAGAGGGTTAGTGAGGGAGATTTCAGAGCAGTGCCATTCCAATCCTGGCTTCCTGGAGTCTTTAAGTGTGTGGTACTCATTTCCCTGATCTAAATCTTCCATCCTGGAGACAGACAGCACAAACATTCCTCTAGTGATTAGGAAATCTAACTTGTCCCAGGATTGTCTAGGGCCATGTGTCTTGCAGTCTTTCCATGCATGCTCATATTTCATCCAGCTACTCTTGCTTTTAGTTGAAATGTTTTTAAGCCACAGAGATTTGCCTCAGGGCACTGCTGTGTCAGGAAGTCCTTTTAGGAGTCTGCTGGACCAAGGGATAGTTGGTTTCTCTAGCACATACTAACTTTCACAACCTAACATTTGGAGCAGGATCTGAACCACAGCTGTGAGGAAGACAGTAATATCGAAAGCTACAGCAATGCAAGCTCCAGGCAAATGCTGCACGGTTTCTGCTATTGTCCACTTGCAGGTGAATCATCAAAAGAGTGTAGATACTGTCTGATTAATTGCATTGATCCATTTTCTTTCCAAACTATTTGGCAAGTTTTGCTGACATAGTTGAGTTTTTTTCATTCCAATGAAAAAAGTGTTGGGTTTGGTTCCCCCCTCATTGAAAAGAGATATAGAATTCCTCTGTGGAGTAGGGAATGGTTATCTGAGAAGGGTTCAAAGATACATATAATAGTCAAGAAGAGATAAAAACATGATCAGAAATTTCAGCTGAGGTCTTAAGAAGATGTGATGCTCAGAAATAATATGACAGAAGCAGTGCTGCTGTGAACAAATCCACAAGAATAAGACACATGGGAAAAGAACTTGAGATCATGGATAAGTCAACATATGGGCAGAGGAAGAGTAAAGAAATGTAATTTATCTAAGAAATGTCTATATATTTAGCCACAGACTTTCCACTTCTGCTTTCACACAGACATGAATGTTGATAGTTCCTGACTTGTATTTTTACTCTGCCATTTTTTTGGGTTGTTTCCATCAAACATCAGTCACTAATACTATAAGAATTATATCATTCAGCTACCATTATTCTGACACCATATTATCTACAGTATCTCGGTTTCTTTTTATACCAAATTTAACACTTATTTAAGTGACATTTCTTAATACGTATTTTCAATTGCTCATTTACAAACACAGAAAAAGTATCAAGTGAGTTATGGATTGCATCAGTGGAAGGCTTGACATTGAATGTAATGGTTCACATCAAGTTTTTTTTTGTTTTTTTTTTTTTGTTTGTTTTTAAAGAATTAGAAAAAAAATAATATTCAGTACTTCAGAACTTAAGCACAATACCTGAACTGAATGAAGGGATTTGCAGTCAGGCAACCTCTAAGGAATGGAAGCACTTTCTATATAGAAACATTTTTTGCAAGCCAGATGCAATTACTGTCTGAGATGTTTAGAGCAATGAGGTCATATTTTTGAGCTATGACATCACTGGAATTAAATGCAGTAGACTGAATAGGAAGGTTGGCACATCCTGTCTCATTGTCAGAGCAGAGGTTGTTAGAGAGTAAGAAAGAACCTCGTTCTTTGTTTTCTCATAACCCAGATTATATGATCCAAGAACAGCTCCTCAGAGGAAACTGTAAGCACACACAGTGCTTACTAGCTCGTGGACATGCCAAGGGTGACAGTAAGTAGGAGCAAAGGGTAGAGTGTCTGTGACATATTTCTCTACCACCCATCCCCACCTGGGGATGTTCTCATGGGGTTCAGGCTAAGGAGGACATAGGATAAGTCACTGCCTTGAAGGCAGAGGGAGCAACATGTTGTTTGTGGTGAGACAGGTAGCACCAGGACTGCCTATGGATATCCAATACAATCCACCTGTGTAGCAGATGGAGTTAAAACAGGAGGAAATCTCTCACATGCTTCATGTGGGCATGTGTGTCATCTCCAAGTACTTGCTGCGGAAGGAAGAGAGGGCAGCTGTGGAAGAGCACTATCATCAACCTCATCATCCATCTGTGTTTGCAAGCTTTTATCTATTAGAGGATGAAGTTTATGGTAGCTATAAAACCCCACCCAGAGCTAGAAGGCAGAACACTCATGGTAGGCTGAAAGCTGTTCGTGGAACTGTGCACCACACATACAAATGGTTACTGAAAATTGAAATTCTTTTTCCAGCTGCGTCTGCTTTTTGTGGCAAGAATGTGCAATTTTTATAGACAGCTATGCTATGAACTTGTTAGAAAAGGGGCATGATATAAAAGTAGGATGTGTCATAAACAGTCTTTATTTCCAGCACTCGCTAAAAAAATGCCAACATTGACAAGGATATGAACAACTTGAAAAATTAAACTTAGATGAGGAAGGTCTTAGAATGCAATAACTATCAGCTCTTTCAAAAGCCATATGATGGAATAATTCTCTCAAATGTGCTACCCAGTCATCTGGACATGCTGCTAAGTATAAAAATACAGCACAATTACAGATCTTTATCTCTAAAATCAAGATCATTCTCTTTATGATTTATCCCCAGCTATATAACAAAGTAATTATTTTGCTTATATTAATATTTCTTGTTGAATATTGTTTTCTCACACTACAATTATTTGAAGTCTCATGGTGAGATTTAATGATCTCTCTAAAATAATTCGGGGGGATAAAAAATTTCTTTTAAATAAGTCTGTAAGTTTGTTTGCATTTGCTTCTGAGGCATAAACAAAAAAAATCACCTAGCAAAAAACATGGTCTGAAAGTTGAACTTACTTGGGAGAAGAAGATACCTTAAACTAAAGAAGAAATACGATTTTCAATTCAGCACATTTCTGAGAACTCAAACTAAGGAAAACACATTTCTTGAATTTTCTTGAATTTTTGATCCCTTTCATTCATAAATATTTCTTCTTTCTAAAAATATGAAGGAAAAAAAATCAATGGGGAAGACTGTAACATTCTAACTGAGAAGTTTAAAAGATTTTCACAAATAATTGATTCCGCAATTTTTCCAATTTCCAGAAAGTTTGCAGATGGGAACATGAAATAACTTCCCTTGATATTTTATTTTCTGTAGCTATGGCATTTTGTGAACAAGCAACTATATTTATTTGTCACTAAAGTCTTTGTGAGTGATGCATCCTGAGATCCAAGGGACTAGATCTGCCTCACTGCACTGCCAACTACCCACCTTGCGCAAGGGAGTTCCAGTATATCGTAGCAGCCCATTGTTCTACAGAAGTAAGAGTTAATGAAAATGGTTTTAACACTATCATCTGTGCTAAACTTGCATCCATACTGGTATACTGAACATGAAAAGGGCATACCCACAAGCCCTGGCCCATGATGGGTTTTATTCATTCATGTACTCTCTATGCATATTTTTGACCAGTGCTAACTAATGCTTCCCCAGCCAATGCCAGTCTAGGGTGAGAGGATAGCATGGGCCAGGGACTCTGCCAGTGGAAGTCAATGGAGTCCAACCAATGTAATGGAAGATAATTTAACTATTGAGGTACAAACTGTGCAGTGACGCTGTCTGCAAGACTGGGAAATAGGTCCCAGACCAATTTCTTTACTAGCACTTTCTACTAGGTTACCATGACTTGGTGTTTAAGGGCATATTAACCAGGAAGTGCTAGGATCTTTCTGTCACAAAAAGGTATGTGAGCCAACAACTTTTGAAGGACATGTTTAAACTTACATTGCTGACAAATTTGTACTTTAGTGTGGCTTGGCTAGTTGAGGTGCTCAAGGCTAAAGTATACTAAACCCATATACACAGAGATTTGATGACAGAGTATTATCTGTAAAATATAGTTAGTGTTTTGGGATATTGTTTATGAGAATGTCACTGATGTTTAGTACAGGAAAATTATAGGGGTTTTGTAACTTGTTTTGCTTTTGATTTTTCCCACCTGTTCTAACACATAGTCTACATGCTATCTGCTTAATTAGAAAGCAATTAGCATTTGAGGTTGTTAACATAAAAGCAGGATAGGATAAGACTTACTCCAAGACATCATTGCTCCTCCACTTCTGTGTGCCCTCTTGTTCAAGAGGTTTTGGTCAGAATTTCCAAACTCTAGTACCCCTTTTTACCCTGCCCTTTTTAATAAGCTCTCCTTTAAGTGTGGCTATTATGTGGCTTGGTGACATACAGCCCAAACTAGCTGCTTCCAGGGCATCTCAGAGTGATGTTTCTCTCTTTCTTTATGGTGAACCCTTCAGCTTTTTAAACCACAAAACAGATGCGTGCAGTCAACAGGAACCCAGCCTCCTCCAAAGAGCTACCCAGAGGAAGACAAGGAGGCGAGGAGAAGGAAAGGCATCCATTAGTCCCTTCCTCAGCATGGTGTGAGGCAATGCACTTCCAGGTGGGCATGAGGCTGCCACCAGCCTCCCATCCTCCCCTTCTCACTGCTGCTGCAGAGGCTTCATGCCAAACACCAGCAAATTGAAGAACATTTGTTTTGTGCTATAAAAACCAGTGGCTAACAGCTGCACATGTTGTCTCCAGTGTTGTAAACCTGTCATCAGTGCAGTATTGTTTACATACGGCTACAAGGACCTCGTAGCAGAGCATCCCTATGCGGTGCAGCAGCAGCTGATGCTTTCCTGACAGCTGTGACAACTGGAAGCAGTTCAGCCAGCTTATTTGTTTCAACAGAAGCCTCAATAACCCCCAGTCTAAAGATATAAATCAGATTCTTTCATTTTTTTAATGAGCTTGATGTTAATAATAGATCAACTGCAGTGCAGATGTTGGAATGGAAATAACAGGCATTTCCCTAACAAGGCACATAATTCTCCTAGAAATAAAGGATTTCAACTAAAATAGTTACAACCATCCAGGCAGCACTTATAATGCACGAGCAAGTATCCAGAATGAATTCAAAATCTGTGAAACATGTGAAGGTACTAATTTTCTACATCAGTAGGATTTATCAAGTTCCTACTGATTAATATGAAAAGTTGTTTGGTTGTTGAATTGATAGGGCTTTGTTTTGCTTGCACAGATATTTGAAAGACATTGATTTAGATATTACAGCAACTTCTAGATGGGCAGAATGCTTTTAAAACAGTAAATCAATTCTCTCTGCATTATAAATCACAGTTATTAAATACAAGACATTTTTTTATATCTCTCTTAGTGATAAGGTTCCTATCTATTGAATTTTATTTTTTTTTCATATACACATACCAAGGCTCTTCTTGAAAAATCAGTTTAATGCATTGTTTCTTCCACCGTCTTCTATGGCTTAAAAATATTTATTAAACTTCCCTGTTCAAAAGGGGTCATTTACCCAGGATTCTTTGCATAGTGTGATTTGGAATTTCTTGGCAAGAGGGAAAGATAAAAGAGAAATACATAAATAAGCATTTGCTTCAGAGAACATGTAATCTCACAGAACTCTGTCCCTACATCATTAAAATTGAGGTTAACTTGCCTACCTTCACAGTGGGGATTGTTCCACAGTTATTCCTTAGTTGTAGAAGACAGAAGTGCAAGCACATGTTTTCTAACTTGGCCAGTGTACATTTGCTCCAAATCTAGAATTAAAAAAAAAAAAAAATCTCCAATCCTTTCATGACAGAGTAGATGGAGCCCTGTCACATAGCACAACAATTTCGAATTAGTAGTAACTATCTTTACTAATTTCTGGACTGCAGTAATCTCTGTCTCCTTTCCACAGGATTTTATTTTGCACACCTTCAGGACCTTTAGGCATGTCCACAATCTTTAATAAAATGCTACAGCATTCCCAAGCCATTGTCAACAAGAGCTGGCACCAGTATGCAGCACAGCATGGTGAGTGCGCACTTGGGTTTTGTAAGCTCTGTATTCTGCTAATGCTTTGCTGAGGTGATTATTTTGGATTGGTTTCTGGAACAGACATGTCCAGCAGGCACAGGTTCACTACAATGTATGGTGTGGATATTATCCTTGAGCATAGGTCTTTGAAAAAGGTAAGGCCTCACTTTGCAGTGTGCTAAGCATCTCTGAGTAAAAGGCAAAGTATTGCATGCCTCCGAGGTTTGCAGCGCCTTACAGTATTGGTCTTGTATATTTCAATTCCCCAAGCATTACTAATCTTACCCTTAAGGATTACTAATGTTATAATTATTAGGGGCAGGATACTAAACCATGACCATAATAGTCTTGTTTTGCTGGTCTCTGCCAATTTGGGCTGTGAAAGCCATGACTTTTCAAAGCCCTTAGACTGTTATTAGAAAAATGCAGACTGAAATACTGTAACTGTGCTAGAGTACTTCATTGTTAGGAATGACTAGGAGCACGGTTTGCAGTTACAGCCACTGCATGACATTACTCTGTTTAAAAACTGTGACCAGAGTCAGTTCTTCTCCTCTAAAGACACACCCTGGAGGATGTCAAACAAATACTGAGCCACCTCTCCTCTCCAGTGGACACTCTACTGGCAAACATCCATACCCTGTGGCTGGAGCTCATTGCCCTAGTTGCCAGTCAGTGCTTCTGGTCATCCTGAAGACACATTCCTGATATCTAACCACAGTAATTTTGGGGGCTGCTTTGATTAGCAGTCCCTGGATTGAAGGGAGGTCACCAAGCAGCTAACTACTTGTTAGCCTTTGTTCTATCTAAAGGGCATTGATCTTAGTTTATCTAAAATATTTTCTTTTAAAAGTTTTGTCTCTTGAACAGGATTGAAAGCACCAGCCTGAACTAACTCTTAATCTTATGTATTATAGACTATGCTAAATTAGATAGGATTTTAAAAATTACCTCTAAATATCTCATAATTATTAATCCTCATCCAGAGTCTGCCAGCCCCCACAGGATGTTCAAAGAACCTTTTTTACCTTTGTGGTGTTTCGCTACACACCGGTAAAGGTTATGACATTCTCACTGAATGCTTCTTACTTCCTTAACATGAATGACAAAAACAGGCAGCAAAAATGTAACACTTTCAGTATAGATTAATTTCAGCCTCCTATTTGTATTCATTGGGTTTTTTACCAAGATCTCGTTATCTGATATGGTCTGGCATTTTAAAAGGGAGGATGACTTCATGCAGTAAAGGCAGTAACTAATAAAATTGTAAAATAGCAGATAAATATATATTAGCATTTCTTACAACTAGACTTACTGACCAGCCAATGAAAAGGGAATTAATCTATTTTATTGTTATATCATTTTTATCTAGGAATGTGTACATTAGTCTTTATGTGATTAATATACAATAGTGCCAGAGCATCCTTTTCATGCCCTCAGTAATTAGCTGTTGCTTGATGTGAGGCCATAACACTGTCTACTTAAAAGCAATTATAATCTATCATGTATTAGCCTATTCAGACTTTTAAGATTGGAGCTCTTTCTCAAGAACTACAGATTTTTTATTTGGTCATTCTGCAGCTGTTCCACATGGAAGCTTAAACATTTTCATGAACACCTTTTGTTGAAAGAAGAGCATGAAAGCCTTAGTAACAACAACAATAGTTGTGAAAAAGACATTCAGTTTGATTGAAGTTTTGAGTACCATCAAAATAACATCAATTTTTTTTTTTTTACAGTTTAACAAATAAGGAACTGTTTTTTAGGATGCCTTCTAAACTTGATTTTTTTTTTCAGTCCTCTTTTTCTCTATTTCCTTTATCATTCCAGAATTTTTCTTCAGAATCTGAAGAGGCCCTCCAGTAACATGCTACATTGCAAGTTTAGGGGTTAGTTGTATATAAACCTGAACCACTAGAATTTGAACTAAAGTACCAAATTTTAAAATGTTATTAAAAATATTGAGATTCACATAAGAAGAAACAAATTGATTTTTGCAAAAGTTATTACATGCACTTTTCAGGCACTTGTGTTTGTATCTGAAGCGTAAGAATACACTGAGTAAATTACATTAATTGCCTTAATCAAATTCAGCTTTCGTGGAACTTGCAAAGGGAAGTTGAGCAATGAAAAATGAAGGATAAAACTGAAAGTATCACAGAATCACAGAATTTTAGGAATTGGAAGGGACCTTGAAAGATCATCTAGTCCAATCCCCTTGCCAGAGCAGGAACACCTAGATGAGCCTAATAGGGATGTGAATAAATGGATAAAGCAGAGGTACCTGAGGGTGACTTCTGAACAGTCTTGGGTATTTTCAGATGGTAGAGCTGCAAAATATAGATAACTTTTTTTGAGGTTTTACGCAATTTAAATATCTCACAGTAAAACTGCAGCCCTCTAAAGTCATACTGCTGCCAGGGCTGAGATGGTAAGCAGAAACATGTTGAAATGCTGCAGTGATTTAGATGCCCCTGATCGAGTATTAAAGTGGCACATAAGTCTCTAGTGCCAAGAAGTTGCAGTTACAGTCACTAAAAGAAATCTTGATATTAATGTACCTTTTCTGGTAAAGGAAAGAGAATAAGCTGCACAGGTATGAAATACCATCCTACTGTTATCACTAGGGTTCAAACTAGAGCTGTATTTGTTGGACTATTTCTTTTAAAATAATGTATATTTTAACAGCAGTAGTACAAAGCTCTGTGTAGTCCAGCTTTCTGCCTTCTGTGTGAATTGTTTGAGCTAAGTCCTAATCTGCTCTGTTGTTTTACCTTGAGTGGGTGTTGCTCTGAAAAAAGATCACTTGTGATCCTGTGATTGCTCACCTTAAAACCACTAGCAAATTGGGTAGTTTTTTTTGTTCTCCAATAGATGTAGCCTCTCATGAGTCAGAGAAAATGGAGCTTTTGATATTTATTTTTTTAGTAGATGGAGCCTTGTTTCCGACATCTGCACCTTCTGTGGCCTGCTCCTGTTTTATTTTTCTGGTCCAAATTGCACTCTTGCTTTTGTCATAATTTAAATTTTGACTTAAAGATCTGGTTTCATGGACACCATCAAGCTGACTGAAATCTGCAGTTTCCAGGGAATGCAACTGGGCCATGCAAAGATGCTCTATCTATGCTAGTTACTCTAATAATAGAATATTTTCCTAAGCCAATGGTGTTAGAGAAGACAAAAAAAAAATAGTATAGTCAAATCCATAATAGGTAGTGGATTGTTTGATCATTTCTTGTTCAGTGAAATCTGCCACTAATATTAGTGTAACTGGTTGTTTAATTTATGGGGACAGGGCTGGCATTTAGGAAGACCAAGTGAATTATATGTATGGTACCTCCATTAGCTTTCCTGGCAGCATACATATACTAAAAGCATGACACAGTAGGCATAAGAAACATTGGTCTTGAAATGGCTCTCCAACATGAAAAGTTGCAGGAACTGTCTATTACTCATACCAACAGATGTGTGAAATTGTGTTTTGCTTGGCTTATGGTTACAAGCTGTGTGCTGTTTTTCTTGGCATGTTGAAAATCCACCCTCTGGAATGTCACCTCTTGCCTGCACACTGTTCTCTGCTAAGTTCTTGTGGCTCCCCTGGTCATCTGCTGTCTTAAAACATGGCAGGGGAAAAGATAGAGCAAGCAGAAAAGATTTAGGTAAAATAAACCTAAAATCTTATGACACTGAAATCAGCACAATACTTGTGGGGGTCCAGAACTGTCTGGTATCTGAAGCCTGCACTCATGGAACTGAGTGTCTCAGAAAGCTGAGCTCTAAGGAAGAACTTAAAATTGACAGATGTGATGTCCTGTTATGACACAAAATTGTGTCTTTGGCAGTAAGGAAATGTTAACTCTCAAAACGCTATGCAGGTGTGGGTCTCATGGGAAGGCTTATTCACGGTAAACCTAAATCTGGAATTCTTATTCAAGTTTCTCACTCAGCTGGTATTCCTGTCCATCATATATGAAGAAAAACCTGCATGAAAACATGTTTTAAAACATAATGAAAAAAGATCTGCTTAACTTAGTATGTCATCAGAAGCACAAGTGAACTGACAAGGCATGTATTCAGAGTGGAAATGAGAAGGTTTGTAAAGCGCAGAGTACTGAAATTCACACGTAATGTTCTAGGAGGGGCAGTGCAGATGAAAAATCTGAACAAGTTTTATGATGAGACTCATTAAAAGTATTTAAGGCAAATGCTGTCCATGATAACAAGGACATACAGACACAATGGGCCCCGATGTTCCTTCCCTCAAGTTTTCAAGCTACATTATTAAATATGTACTCTCACCTTGAAGTAGTTCTGGAGCAGAGACTAGATTCATTTCTGAAACTTGGCAGCCTCCCTCATTTAAAACTGATAATATTCTATGTGCCCATAGGCATAACTAAAAAAGTTACAAATCAGTATTTTCAGAGGGTTATGTAAGAAGAATGGCAACCAAAATTAATGTGTTAAAGTCCTTTCCTCTTTGTGCAAGGCAAAGCAACACTGCTTGTGATCATTTATTTAGGTTGTGTCATTATGGGATCCAAGTTAAATGTAGAACTTCTGACAAGGATGAGCAGCTCATACGCTCCCCAGGTTGTCTGCTGTTTCTAATCTAGCTGCTACCATCTGGGCACTGTGAACAAACAAATGCACAACTTAAGCCAGGTGGGTCTTACGCTACTTCTAACAACAAAATACCTCTAAAGTGAAACATGTTGAAGTATACAATTTCTTTTTCAATAAGTCTGAGTTAATGCATACAGCTATGGGACGTTCTCTGAAGTCTTATAATAGCAAAATCCCCTTTGAAGTTGTCCAGCAGCAATTCACACTGTCAGCAGTCTTCATGGATTTTCAGCCATCCTTTCCTCAGGCCTTGGCTTGAATGAGAGCTTGCCTGAGGAAAGATCTGAATGTGGTCTTTGCTGATTAAATGAGAGGTCATTATTACTGCGAGTCATGAAATGAACAGTTCTCAATGGGTTGGCTTCTTTAGAACTTAAACAGCTGTTACCTCTCCACATATAATATATATATATATATATATATAAAAGCATT
>NW_010307745.1:27017-35949 GCF_000700745.2 Antrostomus carolinensis | reverse complement strand
CTACATCTACATCTACATCTACATCTACATCCATGTCTGTCTGTGTGTCCAAATTACTTAAAATAATGGTTTCTTAAGAGTTGCCAAGCCTAAAAAACTCTTCATGTCTACCTCCAGAACTCAATTCCAACCTAAATCATTCTCTGTAAACCCTTTCCAATATTCAAATAGCTCTGTCCTTTCTTACTTCTGGGAAAATCTGTGATGGAATAGTTGCAATTCCTTAGAGTTAAAAACTACCAAATGAATGTCAAAATGAGGACTAAATTTCTGAGTTTCACTTTGAGAACATGCCCGTATGAGAAGCTGCAAGGAGATCAATACTTTCTCTTGTTATTCTGGATCGCTGACATGATGCTTTGGCATGGCAGTGGGCCTGAGATAATATATTTGCCTTTCAGCAAAACTCTCAGCAGGCTCTGCTGACTCAGTTACAGTACTTCACTACCATTACTAAAATCACTTCCAGATTGGAACAGACCCATCACCATCTAGCTTGGGGCACAGGCAGTGGGGTTTGCACCTGCGTAAGAAGACACAGTTCTAGCTTCCTTTCTAGTGAGCGTGATAAGCTCCTTCCATTTCCAGCTGCTACTTTTAGCATACTGTGTCATGACACTTTCGCCTTATGATTAGTAGATACTAATTAAAACAGATCATGCAATTTTATGACCATTTTTCTTGTCATGATATTTGGTGAAGACAAATTCTCATGCTTAAACAAAAAATACTTGGAAGGAGTCAGAGTTTTGACTAATGTCTTTTCATGAATTATGAGGACCAGAATGAAGAAAGTGGTGAAAAAACGTAATAACAACTGATCCAGCTAGGACCTACCTCATTCCAAAATGGCAATCCTGAAATAATCTCTTTCATTATTTAGGACTGACATTAGGAATTCTGATATAACTCTTGAATCTGAATTCTCAGATTATGCTTTTTTGACACAGAGTTGCCTTGTCAGCTTATTTTCCTGCCATTGCCATAATTCTTTATCTCAGGCATTCCAGTTCTGAATATGTCATTGCTGAAGTGAGTGGGTCAACATATGCAATGAAAATAACATTTTCTAAATCCTTTCAAGAAAGTACCTTCAAGGTCAGCCCCTCTCACTCCTTTTCTTTACACAGCTTGGTTAAATATAAGAATTGATGCCATTTGTATAACAACAACAGTCTGATGAGAAATTACAAGTTGCAACAAATTTTCATGGGTTCTGCATAAAACTTGATTTAGAAGAAGCCCAAGTGGATTTAACTTCTTAATGTTTGATATACCACTGAAAATCTGATTACTTAAAAAAAAAAAAAAAAAAAAGACTTTTAAATTGGAGAAAAAAAAAAAAAAAAAAAGACTTTTAAATTGTAGAAAAATAGCAACAAAATCAGTCACTAGTTTATTCATATAAGGCAGAATTCCCTATTTTACTCTTTAAGCCCTGTTGAGGGTGAGTCCTCGGGTCGTAGGTGTTGAGTCCATTTCAGTCTGACCTGAGTGGCCAAGCATGTACATCAAATGAACTGTAAAAACAAATGGACAAAGGCCTCCACTGTCTGCTGGCTAGTCTCTGCTAAAATCTTCTCACATGGCACAGTGAAAGCAATCAGTGTCTGGACTTTCTAATGCCTCTAAAGGTGGCAAGGCTTTCTACCAAGAGAGGACTTGTACAGCAAGGTGGTGTCCATAAGCTATCCCTGATCTTTTTAAAGTTACCTTGTTGACCTCTTGCTTTACCTGCAGACACCATTGTTATAAAGTGGACAACCCCTGACAGTAAGAGTATCATATAAAAACCAAACGATCAGCATCGGCTTGGGTTAGACCGAGCCAAGGATGCTTTGGTACCATGGATTCTGAAGGAAATATTCAGATCCAGACCACATCCAGAAACAACTCACTTTGTTTGAATTCCTGGGGGAAGGGGAGGTGGGGGAAAACCATGACCTTGGTCTTTGCCCGCTTTTGTACAATCTAAATTTAATCTATAAGAAGGAATTAAACAGTCAGCATTTCAGAAGCCTACCAAATAAATTACTAGTGCTACATTTATTTGTAATTATAGGTCATTTCTTAATACTGTTGTAAACCACACATTCCAGGGCTTTGCAAGCGCTTAAAAGCATATTTAATCTCTTTGGAAAAAAGAAGCTGCCATTGGCAACAATAGGAGAAATGCAGCCTAAGTCCCTTAGTTCTTACTATGAAATGATGCTTTTCACTGCTTTAAACAGCTCCCCCAGCACACAAGCTGTGTGCACTCACGTACCACCCATAGTAAGCTATTTCTTGTGACAGTTTCAACTACATTATGGAGAAATTCAGTGACATATTGTATCACAGCACCACACTGACAGCACTCTCAATGTCACGCCTGGAGAGTCTGATAATAATATCAGAGGCAATGTCTCATAAAAGGCTCTCACTGTTAGTGGCTCCACAGATGTATCAGATCCAAAGAAGCTGCAGTCAGGATACAGTGTCAATAGCAGGGGCTTTGCTTCCTATGGATATAACCGATACTTTTGGATTTTAGAAGTTGTACAAGGACAGTACGAGTTATTTTCATTTTACTGTAGATTCTATGTTCAAAAGTAAGGAAAAACTATATAACTTACAGTTAATTGGCTCTTTTAAACCTAGAAAGGCAAAACCATACCCTTAATTCACCCTGGTCTGCCAGGGTATATCAGTAGACACACCATACAAAATTACACTCTAACTGAGGTACTTTTAATGCCGATTGTTATGGTACTTGCATGTGGAATATCTACAGTGCCTGGTTATATCAAGGCAAGTTTAAACAGCTTTTACTTCCTTTTTGTGTTACTCAGTACATTATTGTATTATTATTTGCCATGTTTTACTACCCAGTACAGAGCAGAAATCCCACTGTGCAGTCAACACAGGGACAGATCCATAGGTGGAAAGGATGAGAGTGGGAGAAGAGGAGATGGATGGGATGGGATGGGATGGGATGGGATGGGAAGCATGTGGTGACAGCAACGACTTCCTGTTGGTACACTGAGACTTCCCTTTGCCCTGAGCTCACTCACCTCCTAAAACCAAGTATGTGAGGCCACAGGGAGGGCTTGTTCTGAGCTTCTCTGGCTCTATCAGATGCTGCTGTAGCTGGTGAGGAAGGAAGGGTGGCAGGTGCTCATTATGCCCACTACCTTGATGAGGGCTCAGGATCCTCAGAGCAACTCCATCTGACACCCTGGCTGCTCCCTTGCCCAAGGTCAGTGCTCAATGTCTGTTTCCCAGGTCTTTGCTGCCCACCTATCCCTGGTGTGAGGCGGCCTTGCTCTGCTGGCCCCCAGGCAGGGCTTAATCAAGACCCTTGTTAGTTTCCTTTGGGTTGATAGAAAGAAGTGCTAAGTTGATATTCTGGCTTTTATGATAGAGACTTACTGAAGCCTTGCACACAGGAAATGAAGGAAAAGATGAACTTTGACATTTTAAAATCCACTTTATCTATGCACTGCATATTTAATAATATAATAATGAAAACCAAAAATCATAGGTTTTCAACTACATTTGAGGCCATGCAAAATCAGAATGAAAACCAAAAGGATAATACTTTTCTGTCCTTTTTTTCACTCCCCATTTCCGAGTTTCATTGTGCTTTCCCAGCAACCTGTGAGCACAGGCAGCCTGGCTGTGATGTTATCAGCTAGTAGGCCAAACGCTGGAGATTTGGTCAGTGGCTGCAGTGTCACAATTTAAAATGTGTGGCACTAAGTGAGTACTACCTTCCTTTTCCTTCAAATATGATATAGCTCACCCTGAAATGATTGAGAAGTTCAGCTTGACACTATTCAGGCAGCAAATAGACTTGAATTTGGGTCCAGCTCAGAAAGGATTAGCCAAATGAGGAAGTTTGTCTCCTCCTGTGAGAGACCATTCACGTTGTATTGAAAGCTTCCTTCGCAAAGGAGGATGCAGATGCTGTTTGCATTGATGGATGCTTTTGACATTCTCTTAGGGAGAAGAATCTTTGTCTTCCAACAGCTATTTTGTGCTTCATACAAAGTGGATGACATTAAAATAAGACTGTTCACAAACCCTTTTCCAGCCTTCCCAGTTACTGTCTTGCATGGTGGCTGTATACACTTAAAAGAAACTGTTTCCACCTCCACAGGCAGACAATGTGACTGAATCTGGAGCTGACATGTCTTGGTAGATTTTCTGATAATTGAGCTGCCATGAAAGAAGGGTGCTGACAGCCAGCTCAGCTGGTCATATCTTTTCCTGTTTTATTATTTTTCAGAAGTTCTCCAAAATGGAAATCCATTGTTTCTGACAAGTGTGGGGTTTGGGGTGTTTTTTAATCACGAAACACAACCTGAAATATAAAACACTGAATATGAAGGGGGTTTTTGCAAGAAAACTGAAAATATATTTGTCTTTTTTTTTGGTTCATCTCTTTTAGGTCCATCCAGGCTATGATGATATCCAAGTCTTGACTATCATTCTGAAATATTAGAGTCTGGACTTCTGTGATAAGCTACAGCAGCTTTAGAGCTATTTTGTATCAGTGCTTTGACACAAAGAAGCTGCAGGATAGGTTTTACTGTCCAGTCTTACTGTCTTACACAGTAACTCTGGTTCAGTTCTCACAAAATAACATTGCCACTCTAGAGAAAGACAATAGCTGGAGTAAAGGTAACTGCATATGTCATGTAGCTTAAATGAGGGTCATAACAATAATATAAATTCTCATCTAGCCATCTTGGAAATGTTTTACAAATGCGGGCCGGGGGGGGGGGGGGGGGGGAAGTAATTTATTTTTGTGAATTATTTTCCATACAAATATTATTGAAAGTTTTCAAAATGCAGACATTAGTCACAATTACAAACCCTGTAATTCATTTACTGTAAATAGAGTGTTTCAAATATGAGACTAATGTGGATGCACAATACTGCACAAAGGGTGTGCAGTAGACAAAAAGGATGCTGTGACTTCTGCTGTGCTAACATTTGCTTGTGGTTTGGTGTGTGAACACAGACAGAACCTTGCAGAACTGAGGTCTTAGTGGGCATAAATTCAAAACAGAAGAAAGGGACATTTAAGAGGAAAGAGTCAGGATGACTGAACAGTGAAATCAGGTACTTTCCACAGAATGTTTATATTTTTATTTTTGTCGATGCTGCTTCCTTGAAAAATGATGCTGTTTGGTTTGCCCACTTTACTGAAGGAAGGACCAAGTGCCATTATCCTTTGTAAACAAGTATGCTTTGGATAAACATTCCAAGACAGCATAAACACTGTTTAAGCATAAAAGGAAAGCAAGTCTTATTCTTTTCCAAGACTTAAATGAATACAATTCCTATACACGCTGGTGAATTAGGAATATAAAAAACCTAATAAAAAGGATTAAATCAGACTGTATTTTTCAGGCTGGCATGAGTCACACAGGGCACTGTTGCACTGGGAGAATGATGAGATACTCTTTCACCTCTCCTTCTCTTGTTCTGCCTTTTAAAAATGTTCTTTTTGAAGCTTTATTGTGCCACAAAACCATTTTAATACAGACCAGTGTTTTACATTTATTTCACATAGCAGTGACTCTTTTGTTTGTGTTTTATTACAAGAACTTCAGGGATTATAGCTCATGCAGCATCACCAGTTGTTTTATTCTTCTGCCATGAAGGAGAGAAAACTAACACATGTAAAATATGTTAGGCAATAAAGAGAAGAAAGGAAGATTGATGAAAGGTACTGAAAAATCTCTTGCATAAAACGCCAGAGAATAGTTAATGTAACTCATCATCTTCTAACAAGAAAAGGATGCAAAATTCTTGATTTGATTTGGAAAGAAGAGGTGAATTGATGCTGCTAGGATTTTAATTTGTGGCTTAAAGGAACAAAGTATTCACCTAGGCAAAAAATTTTACATCAAGCCCCCCATCAGGCTAAATAAATTTTCTTTTAGAGGTAAGATAATTATAGTAATTTTTAAAAGACTGGTTGAAATTATATGGCAAGAAATCTAGACCCACAGGAAAAAGGAGAATTTGAGTTTTCAAAAATACCCAGACTATGGGTATTGTTTTGTGAACTAAAGAGTTGCTTCACTTAAGCATTTATTGCTAGCACATCATAACTTTTTTTGTACGATGAGCCAAGACTGTTTTGCAACTCCCTGCCACAGAAGAAAATGACAGTTACTTCCCTGCTAGAAACACAGACTATTATTTTAATGTTTACAGAATAATCTACTAATACAGTACACCTCAATTACAGAACTATGTCAGGTAAATGCCCCAGAATCTTTCGGCTCCAACAAAATCAATGGCAATTTTTTTATTGGCTTCATGTCAGGTAAATGCCCCAGAATCTTTCGGCTCCAACAAAATCAATGGCAATTTTTTTATTGGCATATAGGGTCAGGATTTTAGCTTTAGTCTTTTTCCTACAAAGACTTATTTACACAAAGGCACAACAGATACAAAGATAAAATTCAAGGCCCTAAAGAATGGAAAAGGTCATTTCAGTGGCACCAGAAAGCAGTTGGACTTTTGTTTGTTATGCTTTATGACTAACAACAGCAGCAGTGTAAACTGAGCTTCTACAATCCCCTCATGGATGCATGTGCCTGAAACAGTGAAATAACATCACTGGGAAGGCTAGGTAGCAGTATCTCACTTGGAAACTGAAGCACTGTGTTTCTGTGAAGCTACATGGCACATGAGTGATGGAACTGAGATCAGATTCTCCCGGAGTGCTCCAAACAACCAAAACTCAGGCTCAGCCATGGACCTTTTGTCCTTGTTTTCAAACTACAGTAGCCCTTCCCAGCAACAGCATATAGCTCATGTTCCAACAGAGCAAAAATAAAATGGAGTTGGTATTGTAAAAATTAATCCACTAGAGAATTATAATCTTTTGGCTACCGATACCTTGCAACTTGCCAGGTTTGCCCAGTCCTTGTTTTTGATAAAAACCATTCTTGTGGTGTTTCCTGCTACTATATATCAGCTTTTAAAGAATGACACATTTGTGTTGGACCCATAATTGTGAGCATGTTTTATACTTTGTGAAAATGTAGTAAATTAACTGTACAATAAACAGCCTTGGAGATGCTGAAACAAAAGCCTACCATAAATATTTCATCTCCTTAGCTCATTTCTGAATTAGCCTTTGGTTCCTCTCCTTCTTTGTCTAATAGACACACCTACACAAACACACCAAGGCACACCACTGTTGTGGCTTAGTTTGTTCACAGGAGTGTATCTATTAAGTTTGGAAGCTGGGTGATTTTATCTTTAGAAATTTACTGGCTTTTAGTAAAGATTGATTAAGAAAAATAGAAGTTTTAGGGCAAAATTTCTATGACCATAAAGAAAAAAAATTCTTAGGCATGAGAGAGAGAACAGAAAATAATACTTTTGTGTATTCAAAAGTATTTCATGTGAAGTTTTCCATATATCCTGCAGATACTAAATATATTAGTGCTGCATAGTACCTGCACTTTGCTAAGTATTATTATTCTTAGAACATTTCACAGATACAGAGGCTGGAATTCAGACCTTGTGATATGGACAAAGATAAAAGGCAAGTGTTTGGCAAAAGCTAACTGGTAATTCAGTATTCCTAATTTTCGGTCTCCTTCTCAGTTGATCCTTTGCAAAATATTTAACCGGTTATCACTTGTAAAACCCTGACATTGCCCGTTATATTTGTGGACATGTTCTTTCTTCAGGAACTCTTATGATGGAGTTAGAAGTATTCACCTCCACATTAGAGGATAGGTTTTGTTCTCAAACGTATTTTTTAGTAGTTAGGTCACGTATAGTCAACATTCTTGTGGAGGAAGAGGATGCATTTTATTTTAAAATATTTATTAGTCCTTTTTTGGAATAACTTTTAAATTTTATAGCCCTTTCTTTTGTCTCCAAGTTAGAAACCTGACCTGAAGGCTCTGTTCCAGTGCTGGGTCATCACAAGAGCATGTGGAGAGCATCTGACTGCTGAAGACAGAGCCCAGCTGATGTGTGTGGTGAGAAAAAAAGTCAGCTGAAACGGACATACTGGAGTTTGCATCCGGGCAAGGTTGACAGAGCAGACCAAGGAGGGTATGAGTTCTTTGGACACCTGGTGAGTAAGAAAAATGTAGTCTCCCTAGAGGAGACTCTGGCATGGAGACAGAGGCCAGCCATTTTCCCCACTGAAAACTGGTGACAGCTCTCAGATGTGAAGTTGGTTAACGCATGCCTGTCTCCAACAGCTGCAGCTGCTCTTCCTGGCATCCTGAGACATGGGAGAGGAAGGGAATACAGGAGGACAGTTGGGAGTTACCACTATTCCAACATGTAGCAGTTACTCCTTGCTAAATACTAATCCAGTATCTAGCATGTTCCTCTCTGAAGCCAGGTTCAGGGGTTCTCACTGTACGCACTCAGCTTTTTTAGAAGTTTGTGTCTATATTCTTGCAAGTAGAGTCTGTGGGGACCTGCACTGGCTCTGTCTGTCTTCTAACACATCACAGGAACCACATCCTCCATTCCTGTCTTCAGCAAGGAAACAAGACAGAGATTGGGAAGGCTGCCTTTTAACTTTAAATATATCTCTCACCACCCTTTAAAATAATGCTTAGCTTAGGGTTGGCTGCAGGTTTTAAGAGGTGAATTGCATTGCCAAGATAAAAATGAACCGTCTCTATGCTTCAGTTTAATGCAAACATTTTCTTCTCTTTAGCATTACCACACAAGATGTGCTGTGTTTCTAGATACTTGCAGAAGCAAGTATCAGGTGCATACAGGAAACAGTGGAAAAGTGGTCATCTTTGGTTCTATCCAGTTACTAAAAGAGGAGGTATTTCTTTAAATGAACCATGAGCAATTTTGTACTGGCTTTCATCAAACTGTGGTATGTCACATCTGATATTTACAGTAGTTTATGTACTGAAAAAGGATGAGGTGAATTTAG
>NW_010307745.1:15811-26988 GCF_000700745.2 Antrostomus carolinensis | reverse complement strand
CTGTTGTCTGTAATCCTGCATGCATGTGTGGAGAATAGTCCAATTTCTTTTTACACTTGTGAATACTCACACTGGGCCATACCAAAATCAGTGCTGAGCACCTGCAGACGTTTGCAGGTGCCAAACAATCTGTCTCTGCTCCAGTTTAATTAGATGAGCTGAAACCTTACAACCAAACCTTGCTCCTCAGCCCTGGCTCTTACAATGGTCCAGTCTGGACTTGAACTCTGTGGCTCATTGGTGATTTTGACCATTAATTTCTTCCTCATTACAGAACAACTCATAGAGACTGGGAAGTTTGCAGATCTAGTAAGTCAGATACTTGGGGAGAATAAACACATGATATGACATTGCACCACCTGCACAGGAAAGGCAGCCTGATGGCTACATAATTGACCATTATCCCAAAGGTGACTGTGGTCTCTGCCTTTGACAGAGTACATGGCTACAGCCAAAGTCTGATCTCAGTCACACACACAGAAATAAAAAATAATTTCATGGTATTCTGTGATGTAAACTAGAGCAAGGTTCAGGCTTCAGTCCCCAGCTTTTTTCCCCCCCTTTGGCAAATATGATATTCCACCAAGTCTCTGAGTCTGTGGTAGAGTGTACACAATGAAACTCTTCCCATCAGTATTTGGCCATGTTTAAAGTATGTCTGCTGAAATGTAAAGCAACATAAACATGGTCAGATAGATAAATAATAAATTAAAATAGGAGAGAAGAAAGAAGAGATGAAACAGAAGGGGCTCGAAGAATGTAGTGAGAAGATAAAATCAATATGTGCTAGAATCCAGAAGGCTCACCTCCTTGCCTGCATTACTAGCTGTTTTGTTTTTTGTTTTTGTTTTTGTTTTTCCAATAGACACTCAGATTTTAAACAACTGTTGATTTGGCACCAAGAAATTTGAGCCCTATGACACTACTCCAATGAGTGTGACTTGGGTTTCCCCTTCTTAGGAAGAGTGACTGGTGGCTTGGTGATCTTGCAATATATTTCAAAACTTGGGAAGCTGAATCTCTCTTAAGTGATGTTCACGCCCCCCCTCACTACAGGTCAGGGTGCAGTCTCCTGTGTGTGGGATTGGTGCCAGGTCTGCAGCAGGCTGTGGATGCCTGTAAGGGGTGTCAGGGAGCCCTGCATACAATGGAAATTGTCACTGTGCGCATCACTCGGGGCTGGGGGCAGGCAGCCAAGCGGTGACGGTGACATGGTGGTGGAAGTCCTTGGCATGGGAAGCTGCTGCTAAGCAAGCAAGCTCCTCCATGCATGCAGCCTGTGGGTGGTACCCAGCAGGGAGGAGTGATGTGGGAGAGCTCTGGAAGCTGCTGACAGCTCCCATGCTCCACCCAACAACCCCTAGATGTGCTTCTTCTCCCATCCATCTCCCACCTCCTCTTTCCCCAGGTTGAAACACACGTTAGCCAAGCTGCATCCTCACTGACGTGGGGCTCCTGCCTGCTAGCTGGAGGTCCACATAACACTGGATAGCCAGGGAGAGGGAGGTACCCATGCCTAACTCTTACTGGGTGGCCTAGCCTCGGAGCTGTTTTCATCAAACCCAGATGGTGATGGTGGGCCAGAGCCCTCGTGCTTTTCTTCCACATGGGGCCACATCTGAAGGCCAGGCCCCAAGGCCAGGGAGTCACAGACCACGAGCAGCACCATGATGCAGTGCTGGCAGGAGACTTCAGCTTGTCAGACCATAGTCCCTTCCCATGAGAGGCTGTCAGACAGTCTGACTTAGAAAAGAGATGACCTTCATCTCTCTCACTGACAGGGCCTCGGCTCTTGTTGTAGCCAGCAGAAACAGCCTGCTCAAGTGCCTGATGATGTCTCTGGGAAGACCTCTTAACTCAAAAACCATAAACCCTCTTCTGACAGAGTGGACAGAAGGCAGGCAGTGATCTCCTCTGGAACCCATGTGTGACTAGGACTGGGCCTGAGACAGTGCATTTTTAAATCTTTTTTTCCCTTTTTTTTTTTTTTTTTTTTTTAAAGGAAAGAGCAACTAATTTCCCATAATTAGAGCCAAAAAAACAAATAGTGTACCAGAAATCTAAGGGACAAATGTTGAGAAAATTGATGTGCAGCATGCCAGATGTAGGTATTTATAACATCCTCTGAATTGTTCTCATATAGCATAAGGATAGTCCCTGGCATATGGTGGGTTGGGAAATTATTGAATGATTCCTTCTTGAGATATAGGGCCATCTGAAAGTGAGGAGGAATGCTTAGGGTGAACTAATCTCTCACTCATATATGGTTTATCTGTGGTGAAGGCATCCACAGTAGCAGGAGTGGAACTGGGGAATAAAGGACCTGTCATTGACCAGGTTACTCAACACATTTCTGAAGCAACTGTATCGCTGTGAGCAGAAGCAACTAGTTCTATTCTCCACAACCCTTAGTCTGAGATGGCATTTGCAAAGATCCGTTTCTCCTCAACAGTACAGAAAATGCTGAAGATTTTACACAGACAGATTGGTCTATCAGCATCTGACTTATTCTAGAACTGGCCCTGCAATATTAAATATGAATTTTAGTTTCTGGATTGCCTGCTATAGTTCGGAAGATCAGGCTTCTAGCAAACCTCAAGTTCCTAGCAAACAGTTTAGCCAGGGTCCATTTCTTGATGGTCAGGGTGAGCCAAGGAAAAAAGGATTGATTAGCAATGTCACACTCCACCAATCAGTTCCTCAACTTTAAAATGGTGTTAATGAGCCTTGTCTGGCGAAGTCTGTAAGCCTTAATTAATGGCTGGTTTTTAAAGTACTTTGAGAGCTCTGAAAGGAAAGGTGCAACAGGAGTGCAAGTATTACAGTTACTAGAGTGTGTAAGATATCTTAGCAGTCCTTGCAGCATTCCCAGAGGCTCTCCATCACTTTTGGTTCTTAATTTCACCCTGGGGGACTATCCAGTTACTTCAGTACCCAGAAGCCCAGAAGAAAACTTGATGTCCACTAGGCTCGCTTTCTTGATTTAATTCTCTAAGCATATATAGATACTCAGGTCACTTTATGAAAGCAGTTTATAGCTAGAATCACCTTCTATAAATGTATCCTTTGTAACCCGCACATGCCTTTTCCCCATGAGCTTTTTGTTTGATTCTGTTTAAAAGGAAAACATTCTACTCCAATCTCAAGTATTTTCACTCATCTCTAAAGAGTATACATTCATGCAAAAAAGTAACTGGCAGCTAGCTATCAGGACACTTGACCTCGAAGTCATACTGGGCTTTTGAAAGAAGTTGATTAATTGCAGATAGAGCAAACCTTTTGAAACTTTAACCAGATGATAATATTTACTTCATGTGTCTCATATGTAAAACCTGCTTAGAACAGCGTTTCAGGAGAAATCTGTGATCAGAGCTCACTTTGTCAATTTACAGAAATAAAAAAAATATCTGAGGTGTGTTTCTAGATGTAATCTGCTCTCAGCAACTGCAAGACACTGTGTTCAACCAGAGATGAATGTAATAGTACTTGGTAAATCCCAAAGACACAAGAAGGATCCAGAGATGGAAAGAATGCTCCATTCTCACACATGGAATTTGCATTATTTTAGTGAATAAAATAACCTTCAGTGTTGAGGCTTATTTTCCATGCAAGTCAGAGCTATAAATGGCTAAATCATAATAACGCTATTGGACGACTGGAGTTTAATGATTTCAGATTGCCAGAAGTGCTTATATTGCCACCTGCTGGGCTTTGTCGCTTCACGAGCAAACAAGGCAGATCAACAAGGTCTTCTGCAAATGTGCGTTGTTTTTCAAATGTCTCCCGCAGATACAGAGTGGTCAATCGTTTAAAGTGGAACAAACACAAAGAGTCACAGAAAAACTAAAATAAAAAAAAAAAAATATTCCAAACCCACCAGTGTTAATGGCTCCAACAGACTCCCTCTCGCTATTTTATACTTGGGTTAATCCCCAAACATCAACTCCTCCTCATGAAACCTATTATTTTTTCTTTTTCTTTTTTTTCTTTTTTTTTTTTTTTTTGGTTAAAATGCAAGTAAATCCATTTTTAAGGCGCATATTTGGCAACTCTTACCACATGTAAAAGTATCTGTTTACAAGAAGGGACAAAATATATTTGACATGCTGAAGAGTGGAGTGTTCTTGCTACAGTGCAATATCTATAATACAAAGACAGGATAACAACAAGTGGTTGAATCTTTTTTTCTAGAATAACTGACATCTCCTCTATGCTGGGTATTTTATTCACTTTTGTAGTTACATAAATATTGTAGAGTGCTGTGTGTGCTACTGTGAGATTCTATGTTTCAAACTGTAATCAGCTGTGTCAATGCAGTTGTTGTTTAGTATTATTTTATGCAATGCAGCTCACCTACAAGATGATGTGGCAAACTTGGTGTAAATGTAAGTGATGGCCAAAATTGGTGACAAGTTTGCAGTACAATGAAGTGCTTTCCGAACTGTTTTTCTCTCTTTAGATTTGAAAAAATTGTGAGAGTGGGGCCTAGCAGAAAACTACTGCGTACGGGATCTTGCCATTAGTGTCATATGTTCTGTAATAATAATATTCCTTCTTCCACAAAAATAGCTTTTAGGAAACACATAAAATTAAACCTAAGGAGACAATATATTTGGGGAATTTTTGAATCTGAAAATTTTTTGGATGAAAGAAAAAATAAGGTGGGAAAAATATTTTTGAAAATGAAAACCAAAGTTGTAGAAATGGTTCTGTCCTCTGTTTTTCATCCTAAACTTATTTCACTCCCTTCACCATTATGCTATTGAACAGGGACAAACAAACAACTTCCTAAAACTAGCAAAAGATCCAATCCAAGAAATGTTCAGCTTTCATTTGTGTAATTGCTTTGTTTGTCCCACACCTCCCAGCTCAGAGGATTTACAAACCTTGAAGTTTTTCTGGGAAGTTATGTAATTGCAAAAAAATGTTTCAGATATATGTTTGGCATTCTTCAAAGGGTTCTAGCTTTCTGTTGCTCCTAAACTTAAGGTGATCCACACAGAGAAACGCAACATGAGTGGAAATATCCAGGGTACTTTTAAAGCAGTGCAGGCAAGCGCAGTTCAGAACTTGACCTTAACAACAAAGAACGTCACACATGCTGCAAAATCTGCCTGCAAACAGAATATATTAGCATCTTTGGACTATCATAATTGATTTCCAAGTCAGATCTTGATAAATTGAAATTAGCTGGACATTTGAATGCAATGCTGCAGACTGTAGCATTGCCATGTTGTTGGTCAGTTTCAGTTACAACTTTTCCTCTCAGAAAGTTCCAAACCTCCTCATTGGCCCAAGTGGAACTGATCAGAAACATGTGTATAACCACAATGTGGAAAAGCAGTGGATATGTACTGGAACTCTGCTCTCAGCAACTGCCATTCTTTTCCTGCTCCATTCTTTATTCATGACAGACTTTGTTTGCGTTGGAGACTGCCACTCCCAATGCCAGCTGAGCTGGGTCTTCACAATATTTTTCAGTAATAAGGGGAGTAAAGGTTTGATATACCTTCATGCTGATATTTTCAATTAAAAAACCCTCTAAATGGTTCTGCAAGGGCTGGTTCATTTTACTGGTACAGTACTGTAGCTTTTGGATGCCAAGCAATAACTACTTCATGTGGTTGTTTTCAACTAATGAGTTGTATCAGTGTAACAGTACTGTGTAGAGTTTTCTACACAATTTTATTTGAATGAATGAAAATACATGGTGAAAAGTAAATTTGAAAAGAAAATATGAAAGTCTAGCCCATAAATGAGCCAGACAAGTCACCGGCAAAACAACCATCTGTGAAGAGAGGTGTTGTAATCAGATTTTGGGCATGAAAACAACTGCAGGACTCAAATGGTGGATGATACAGACAGATGGAGGCTGTAAACTGGACTAAGGAAACTCTCAAGCAGCAGAGAAAACAGAATAAGGGCTGTGTTGTGTTAAACTTTGGCTTCAGACAACTATGAGTTGATCTTTCCCCATACCTCAGGCTGGATTGCTGGAATTGTGTTATAAAGGAGTGCCAGCTATTAAGGATAGCTTCCTGAGCTTTTTGGAGTGCTGTGAAACCTCTAGGCTTGCTGGGAAGGTTCAAGGGCTTCCCTGGACGTGGAAGTCAGCACTAGAATTCCCAGTCTGGAGTCATTGAGCAGGGATCTCAGGACACATCCTACCATCTCCCTTTCTCTGCATGCAAGTTTTCCTTAGAATTGCAGAGTCTACCAATATTTGAGAGAGTCACAGTCAGGAAGAAATAAAACTATAGCTCTTATAAGACTCCAGAAACCTTTTCTTAGTCCTAATAAGAGACCTTCAGACATTAATAACATAGAATAGAAAGGGTTACAAGCTTCCTTCATTCTTCACTCTTAGAAATTGTAATGCTGCCTAACATTATATCTGTCATACTTAATAATGAAGTCCACAGACCATCCTCAGTTCCTTGCTAATGTGACAAACCTTTGCACAAGCCAACAGCTTGCTCCATTATTTAGACAGCTTACAGCTCTCTATTTAAACACAGCTAGATCTCTAGAGGTATGTAAGCACCTATCTCCTTTGACCACAGAATGACATGTGAAGTAGAAAGGCTTCTTACCTCTCTTCAAAATAGCCTCTCTTCAAGTGGCCTGTCTAGACCACTTCATACCATAGTCACATTTTACCAACTGGTTGTGGCTAGTCTCTCTGGCATTCAGGTCAGCGTCACAGTCCATAATGTATGGAACACACTAGAGGACACACAGATAGTTTCTGTTGACTGTTTCAGAAGAGTTGAGTTAAGCTGGCTTAGATGTCTTCCCTTGTCTTTTCAGAAATGTAAGTTTTGCTAAACTAGATATTCCAATCATACAGCGTATTTTTAGTGCCACATCAGTGAGGAATTTGGTATCTAGTTAGTAATGTTACTTAAATGACATGCGTTTGTAATACATGCACAGGATCCTGGGCATGTCAAGGTTAACTATGCAGAAGTGGAATTCTGTGATTGTAAGTGCTTATTTCTACCTTTGAACTTGTTTTGTTTTTTAAAAAATCCAGAGCTGAAATATGACATGTATGACAGATTAAACAGCCTCTCTGTCTTCCCTTTGATAAACTGAACGGACTGAGCCTCTTTATTCTCACAGCCATAACTGTGTTTTTCAAGCTGCATATTCTTTTAAAATCTTATCTTCCCAGGGATATAATGTAAATATTGCATATTATGGGATTAAAATCCCTCCATGTGTCTCTGCTATATTATTTGAGTGCATCCAGTTTACCACTTCGTAACACAGAGAGTGTAGTGTGATTTTCCTGCTTCTTCCATGCTGCACACATTTTGCAACCTCATGGCAAAATAACTTCTCCAAGAGGTATTCAGAGAAGATACGTCTGTCCAAATGCATCAGATAAGGCTGAATGCTGGAGGAGGGGATGCAGGGAGGAGGACAAGTACAGTGAAGGTCATGGTGGCTTTTTTACAACATTTCTTGTACTCACCTGAGTCTGGGCTGCATGGGGCTTATGGAGTTCTCTTTTATAAGTAAACTACCCATTACTCAATGGACTGCATCACTACCAAGGTCTGGCATCATAGTCTCTGCTCTGATCTTGCTCCTTAAATATCCTGTCTTCCTCCTAGACACCAAAGCACCCAGCACTTGTGCAAAGAGAGAGTAGACTGCAGAATGAGGTCTTGGAAATCCGCTTTTATCACACGCTGCATCTGGCGATGCCTTTTTTTTACATCTTTGCAGCCTTTAAACCTGGTATAAATAGACAGCAGTAAATACTTGTTTTGAACTGGATGTATTACAGAAATAAAGTGTGAAACCAATCTGAAAGAGCCAGTTTCCTAACCATTTAGATTTACAAGTCCTATGAGCTAACCTAGGTAAATTTTTCTCCCCTTAAGGCGCCAGAGAAAACAAGGAAGGTAAAGCGCTTACTTGTTTCGAAATCAGTGTCCTCTTTCTGACCAGACTAGCTGCTTATCTTCCATTTGAGACTGTATCTCAAAATTTAGTGTCCAGAGATCTCTCTCACTTCTGCTCTGAAGACCTTCTTATCCCAATCTGACTTTGAATTAAACTTTCGAATTCAGCTTCCAAATTCAGGTACAAGTCCTGCCTTGGATTTTTTGCCCACAGCTCTTGCCTTCCGAAGCAGTTTTCTCTTGTTATTCACATGTTTGATGGAGTCAGCATTCTTGGAGAGATGGGGCTACTGAAGATGCAAAGAATTCTAAAAGATATGCATCTTTCAGTTTCTACTTTTTAATTGCTGCCTTAGAAGTCTTAACTACTTAATCCAGAGATACCATTGGCTACTTGCAATATATTTCTTAGACTTTTGCAAACTGTTTTTTTGTTCTGAAAATTATGTGTCGGTTACTATATTTCATTATAATCTGGAACACTCTTACTAGCCCAGTATTCCACAGACTATATTATAACACAAGGCTGGCCTGAATTTATTCATATTAGACCTATGCTTACTTTTTTAAAAAAAGTTCATGATTAGTTTGTAAAAATTCTGCCACAGACAATCCACTGCAAATCTCAATAAACTGCTCCACTGATTGAAAGTTCTGAGGTTCTTATTTCAGAGTTTTTCTAGCATCAAATTCTTGCCTTGGAGATCGTTAAATCTTTTCTTCTGGAAAGAGGGCTCTGTAATCTGTACAGGACATCAGTGAGGCACCTCTTTTTAAAAAAAAAAAAAAAAAGTTAAGTAGTCTGAGCTCCTGGAGTGTCATCTGTCAGGTAGATTTTCCAGTACTATAATCATGGCTCTCTTCTCAGTCCTACGCAGATTGTAACAATTTTTCTTGAACTGCAAATGCCATAAGTTTTCTAAGAAATATAGATTTAGGATGAGTGCCTAACCTTTGCATGCCCTAGAGTCAGTAATGTTCTGTGTATGTCAGTTATGATATTGACTGAGAATCAAGCGAGTAACAACATGCAAGAATGTAGACAGTCCCTCAGGCAACTTCTTGGAGGGTTTTCCAGGCTTGTAGGTTTTGTTTCCTAGTGGACCTCATACTCCTGTTGAATCCTGCTTTTGCTTGATCCTACTGTCTTGCTGAGTGTGGCATGTCTCCAGATACAGCAAACTCATTTGAACCCACTTTGGCTGACACAATTCAGAAGTACAGAATTCAGGAAATCCTATCCCACTGACAGTGAAACAAAACTAACAACCTGGGCAGACCCCTGAAGAAAACACTGATTCAGACAAGACCCTCTCTAGAATTCCTTCTGTATGGACCAGCTCTATGCACTGGCTAATAAAAACAAACTTAATTATGAAATTCTATGGTTAAACAAACATAGGCCATGAAAACTTGTGTGTCATCACAAAAACCTGCAGGAAGTAATTTGTTTAAGACACATATGTGTCAATATCTGATCAATCCCTTAGCTTTTCTGGCTCCATCCTGTACCAATATGCAAGTGTGGGACTAGGCTTCAGTGAGTACAGAATCAGATTTTATGTTTACAAACCCTGAACTAAAGCTTAAGCATACAAATTGTCAGTGGTCAGGAGGCAGTGCTAAAAGCATAATTTCTATACAGTGCTCTGTATTTTCCAGTTCTATGCCATGCAGAGACAATTCATAAATCTGTGTAGGCTCTTACTATCTTTTAGATATATTTTTTGTTCCTTAAGCTGTGGTTTACTAACTGCTGGTAGTCTTAAAAAAAAAAAATGGTCCATGAAACTGTTTTTTTTGCTACTGCCCTTAAAGATATAAGGACCTTTTGAAGCTTGTATGGTAATTAAAGGACTGTGACAGTCTCGACTTGCTAAACTATACCACTTTACATATAATAATTATCTCTAGTTGTGGTTTTTTTCCATTGATATCCAATTTTTGAAGTCTGCAGTTAAACTCACCTAGCCTGACTATGCTCTTCAGGATTGCTTTTCTAAAATGTCTAATTTTTTAATTGGAACTGGTAAGTTCAACTGGCTGAACTAAGACATCGGTTGAGGATTTTGTTTATGGTCTGAAAGTGGATGCTCATTTGTTTAATGTGACTGAACTTTGCTTGTCAATATGTATTCTGACTTTCTGTATATTTTGTCTAGGCATAGACAAAATATTAATTCATTTTAAATTAATTTTAAAAATATTAATTAAATTTAAAAAATATTAATTACTATCAGCACATTTGTGATAAACTAGATGGAATGCCATTGTTTCTTCAATACAGGAAAAAATTTTTCAGCTCTTTAGATATTCTGTGCCAGTGGGAAACGTGGGACTGAGCTGGAAATCACCGTGAGACAACAGTGGACAACATAAGGTTAAATGACAAATCACTGAAGTACAGAAACAAAGGAAGCAAAGTAGCTCAATTTCTCATTTCCTTTTCCTCTTCTGCAAAAAAATCAGAATGATAAATGCCAAGCAATAATGGAAAATGCTTGTAAGATCTCATTTTAACTCTCTTAAGAGCAAACCATGAAGGCACTTATCAGTGTTTCTCACAGTGAACAAATCTTGCCACAGAACTCACCATCATCATTGGCACAAACTAAGACTAGAGCTGATGGGCTCAGCAGAAAAAGTTGTGCCAGAGTAACCGGAGATGTGAGTGACAGTGATATCTTGTCAGTGTTTGAAATGAGACAATATGCAGTCCCATGGCAGTGCTTTTAATATTTCTACATGTTTTGAAAATCATTGTATTCATTATATTATTGAGGGAAGAGGATATTATGGCCTCTGACATCTTTCTGAGGGTTGTTGCCTCCTGCTGAGTTACTGTATGCTCTGGTCTCATACCATCAGCTGTCACATCCCAATATTGATTTGCCTCTGTGAGTGGTAACTCTCACCGTTTCACAGATCCCAAACTAAGTTCAGAGCTCAGCAGCAATCACCTATAAGCAGAGGCAGCCCTCAAAGGCTGATGTGGAAACTATACTTTAGGCTTATGGTTTCAGGAGCTGCCGTACATGGTATTTCTGGCCAAGACACAACAGCACACTAAAAGTACGATTAACATCAGGATTTTTGTGATTGTCTATTAACACTCTGATCAGCTCATCAGACAGATTTTATTGCCTTTTGGCATAATAACCCAGAAAAGAAAAAATAGACAAGAGTAGAGCTGACAATGAAACACAGTTCTGTGTGAAATTTCTGACAGATCTAAAGTCATCAGGACCTGGAGTCCAAATT
>NW_010307745.1:0-15777 GCF_000700745.2 Antrostomus carolinensis | reverse complement strand
GAAGGCCAGTGCTAAATTTCTAATACCAAAGACTGCAGTGACTCTGAAAAGGCTGATGAGTTTCTTTAAAACATGTTTTTGCTCTTGAAATGACTCTGTAATGAAGCTTGATGACTCAGTGAGGCAGATGTAGCCAAAAAATGCTTATCATGTCTCTCAAAAGGCAGAGGGGGCCTAGAAGTGGAAGAGGGGTCCAAGAAGAGGAAGAAAGGACACAAAGGTGAGACTGCATGACATCCATAATCCTCCAGTTACCAAGCCACTTTTCAGTGGGCCAGCACCTGATGTGAATTACAACAGCCTCCAGGGTCTTGCAGTGTATGTTGCCTGCCAACAGATCCTAGGAGTCATTCTAGCAATCACAAACCAGTGCCCCTGTTATTCTTTCCTCAGGCCACATGCCTTCTCCCAGCCAAAAGGAGGAAGGATGGCACCAGTTCAGCTCCACCAGCAACTCCCCTTACACTGGAGACACTAAGAAGGACAGATCTACACAGCTTTGCACTGTAGAACAGAAACTGAACCTTTGACTTCTAAAGATATTCATCTTCAGACAATACAGTTCTCATTCTGGAGATTAAAGGGCTGCTGAGGTGCCATTGATTGTTTTGGAAATTATTTTCATGAAAGAATGCTGGTACTTCTCCCAGTCTGAATTAACAGTCCACCAGGACTGGAGCCAGGAGCGTTCCTCTAATAACAGAACAATTATATTACTTCTTATTTCACTTATGCCAGAAATTACACAGCTTGATAGCTTGGAAAAGAAAAGTTGCTGGTACCCATATTTCATTTTACTGTGTATGAAGACATCCACTTCATCTGATTTGTAAGTAAAATAGTAAGTGTGAACACTCTGAGAAAAATCACATTGGTCACAGAGTACATAACAGCCAGCTCCAGGCCTTAAGCCTGAAGTGAAAATATAAATGAGGTACAGTTTCTTTTGTGATATCAAGAAGCCTATATTGCTGGTTAACAACTTCTATTGGATTTTGTTATACCTTTTGAATAACCTCACTGACTACTTAATAAAACACTTCAGAGTAAGTAAAATAATAACAAAATGTGCTCTCTGCGGAAACTTGTTAAAGTGAGTATTAAATCCTTCATGTGTTTAACCTGTTCACTGACGTGTTTTGGCACTGATTCTGTGAGGTAACATAATAGCATTTTTCAAAATAGCACATTCAAACACCTTCCCTACTGCTTTCTTCTTGCCCATACTGGCACTCTGTTATGGTCATATTTGGCACAGAGAGCAGGATGGTATTTTATTCCAGCCATCTGACACACTATGCTTGTTTTGGCTTGACATAAAAATATGTTTTCTTTACTAAGTTCAGGACAAAGATGTGTTCCTCTAACTTCTAAAATTTTTGGCATGCTCGGTTTATTTATTGAACTGAGGATAAATCATGTGCGCAGTCGCTATCATTCTTAAGCAAGAAATGCTCCAAGAAGAAGGTACTTTTGGAGTGTTTTTTAAACTCAGCCAGTCGTCTCTCCTTCAACCCCATAGCTGGATCCCTTTTTATGGGAATCAAGGCCTTGCAGCAGTCAAGGGCTTCATTAGTTGTACTGTCCCGCAAGGGTGTGAACACTGGAGTGCTCCATGAATTTAAGCTCTGAGTGGGAGCCAATAAATATTCTTCAATGAATAGTGCCAAAGGTGGACAAGAACACAAAAAAAGCATCAAAATCAACAAACCCAAAGGAGCTACTTGGTTTCTCTGATTAGTCAGGGTCAGCTGGAGGTCCTTACACTAACTAGAAAAGTCTTTGATAGAGGGGAAACAAAATTTTCAAATAATAAATTTTCCCGATCAACATCATCCTGGCTTTGCTGCCACTGAGATTCAATTAGTTACTCCTCACTGAAACTCTCATTTCCTGGAAGCTGTGTGAAGCTTCACTTTCTGAAACAGTAGGTGAAGAGTGAGCAAGGGACATGTAACCAAATATCCCTGTGGACAAGGGAGCTCCTGATATTATACCATCTCTCCCAGTCTCACAGATCTGTTGAAAAGCAAGACCACAAGATAGATCTCTCTGGGATACTCACGTGGGGCTCTCTGCAGTGAAAGACCTCTAACACGCATGGCCCTTTTCTTTCTGTTGAATACAAAAAAACAAACATGCCATGCCCATGTAAAATGGGAAATGCATGCAGAAAGTACAACTTCTTTCAAAGATTCACACAGCTAAATCTGAAAGGCTGTGAAAGGAGTGGGGCTGACAAACATCCCAGAGATGAAGACATCCACTTCATCCCCAGAGAGGAAGACATCACAGTGATTCAGCCAGCAACATGGGAGGATTCTTCAGTTGGGTTTTCCTGCACCCAACAAAGCAGAGGGTCATGAAGAAGAAGACAGTTAACATTACTTTCAAGTATTTGTATGCCATCCCTCTCAAACTGTAGTTTCAAGGTGGTGCTATCTGACTGACAGAAATGAGGAGGCATTTCTGCTACTGCTGGGCTGAAAAATCACCATATTTGACCTTACATTCGAGTAGTAACTGCTGATTTTACGCAGGAGGCTTTTGGATCACGTGATCTGACAGCACACTGCAGTTTTGATGCCCATAGTTCTCCAGCTGGATTTTATTTCTCTCATAGTTTGGCTGATAGGTATGGGTGCGTGTGTGTGTGCGAGTATGCATGCATATATATGCATGTGTGTTACATACACTTCACTTTGCAGGTTTAGGTTTACAGGACCGCTGGTGAACGATCAGTCTGTCTGGAAGAAAAGTACGCCCACAAATATCACATGGAACTAGCTGGTTCTGGGCGCTGATCCAGGCAGCCTCATTTAAAGATTCAAGATCATAGAAACCTTTGGCTGGAAAATTAAAAAAAGAAAGTATCAGTTTTCATTCTGGAGACCCACATTCAACTCTTCATGGAAAATATTTTCAGGAAATACCTGTTGACTGAGCCTTTCAGTTTAACTAAACCATATTGCTTTTGCAAATGAAAAAGAAAGAAAATAAAGAAGTAAAAGAGTAAAAAAAATATTAAAAAGACACTGTTTTTTGTCCCAGGGGTTGAATTAAATTAATTTCAAACTGAATCATTTTGTATCGTATGAGAGTACAGAGAAAACATTATGCTGTCTGTTATAATACGCATTCTCAGCTAATTATTAACATCTTTTCATACATACTATTATCAGCAAATTTCACTTTTTGGCTTTACTTCAAGTTCTGTTTAATGAGTATGTGATATCTGACCACGGCAATGGGTGGGAGTGTATCATACTTGAAAATACACTCTTTGTACTGCTTTGGACAAGGGGTCCAATTTTCTTTTTGTTTAAGTCTATGCAAGTTTTGCTAGTAAGTGGAGTAAAGCTTAGGTAAGCCTAAAACCTTACAGAGAGTTTTTTTAAGCCACAACTTCCAGTGAGGTCATTGCACCGATGCATCTATTGTCATTTAAACACTAATCCAGTCTTACTCTTAGCTATTTTCCACTGTGGGAAGAGTGACTGCTCTGAAAGTTCAGCAACATTCTTCAAACAATCACCTCAGATGTATTTTCAAGATTTTATTTGAGTATTAAAAAAGTCTTTTTTACTTTCATCTTGAAATGGACTTTTACATAATGTTGTTTCAAACCAATTTCCAAAAAGGCCAGTTAGGTTCCTTAATACCTGGATTTAGATCTTAAGAGTTTTCATCTGAAGTGCATGTGAAAAAAATCTATGCGGCTTGATTTGAAGATGTATTTGCTTCCCTTCTCAATGACAATACAGAAAAAGACTAAAAAACTGGTTTTGTCTTTGAACAGTTAGCAGCAGACAATTTTTAAAATAAAAGGACTTGTGCATTTAAAAATATTCCATGGTTTCTGTCACTGGCACATGATAGAGCTCTTCATTAAAGACCCATACAGTTTTAATATGATTCATATCCAATGGTTCACATAACCACAATAAGCCTTAGATCTCTTAATATGCCTGTTCCTAATGTTCTTTTTGTTAGAAGAGCAACCAAGTAGTGTTTCTTTTCTTGGCTGAGACAAATATCGCCTTTGCTTGCAGGAAATGAATGTGTATTTTCTGTACTTTGGAAAGTTTATTGAATATAAAAAAAAAGAGAGAGATGCCTTTCTCCTTGGAGGCATGTGTTAGGCATTCCACGAACAAAACACTGTGTAATCAGGGCAGCAGTTGTCTTCCCATGACACTTGAGTTTTCAGAAAAAGATTTATGTAAGTTATAAAAAGTTTAATGTAAGCAGTTAATATTTCTGAGCTTTTTTTGAACATTGCCAGTTCCATTCAACAACAGGGGTAGCCCCTCCTCCCTGAGTTGAGAAACTGTGAGACATGCAGTACGTGTATGTGGTCTCAAGGTCAGTTATAGCATTTACCAGATGATCGAGAGTAAGTCTTACGGAAAAAGAACACCACTGAGATTATTTTCTCAAGGCCAAGAGCATGAGGCAACTGCAGGGGGAACAACAATTTTAGCTCAGGCTACAGAACTGATCAGACTTGCATCAGCAGGCATTTAGGGACAGATGCTGGAAGCAGGTCAGTGTCCCCTGGGGAACCGTAGGCACACAACACCTCACAACAGAGATGTGTGGCGCCTGATATGAATCATTGCATAAATGAGACAATTTTCTGATTCATATCTGGGATCTTTCTGCTGGATTGTTCTCTCAAAGAGTGGTTGTCTTTCTGCTTCCACTCCCTCAAAATAAGAATAGTGCATTTCAAAATAACTTGATTTGTTCTTTTGTGTCCTTCTCTTTCAAATGCAATGCTCATTTTCTCCATCTTCTTTACCACACGTTGTGCAATAATTAAAAAAAGCTTAACAACAAAAAGAACAAATACAATGAAAGTGTCTTTTGAACCTATCTTCTACTTCAGATTCAACTCTGCTGCTTGGCATCTGTTAACCAAGTCCCGATTTCATATTATTTGAGCTGTGATTATTATTATTTTGAACAGCTGGTTAGTGTTCTCAGTGATCCTGCTTTCTTCCGTGTGTGTCTTCTGGGGACATATTTCTTTGTATTGCTGTAAACTGATCTAGTGTATGACTCTTTTACAGTGAGTTGTAGGAGAATTTATCTACTTTTCCAGACATTAGGGGAAGCTGCAGGAAATTATGGGGAATATGAAAAAAAAAAGTGGGTGAATTAACTGCCTGTGAGCAAGTGGTCCAAACTTGGCCCAGAGTAGCTCAGACCAGCTGGCAGGGCCAGGGAAAACATCCAGCTGAAATGGTGAAACAACTTTATGTGGAAAAAAGGGGAAGTCTTGGGAGCAGCTTCCAGGCAAAGCACAGGTAAGATTTCCTTTTGATCCTACAGTGAGCACACACCCCTGAGATACATATGGAAGCCCAATTCTGTCGGGTTCTTGGGAACATCAGTTTTCATTGATTTGAAGAAGTGGTGTCTAGGCATCTTACCAAACAGAACTCACAGTACAAACACATCCAATAATTGGCAGAAATAAAATGTTTAGTTTATACTACATGTATTTTTCCCTACTGTGTTTATATTACTATGTTTCAAAAACAAAGCTTCTAAGACTTGTAAATAAAAAGGGATCAATAACATCCACTGTTATTGATACAGTCGTACAACAATATTTGTAAGGCACTGCATTTTTATCTATAAATTTATTTCAATAAAACCCTGAAACTATAGTATATGTTACAGTTGGTTTTAAAAATACCTTATCTTTTATCAGTCAACATGCACCTGGTATTATATTTCTTATATTACGACAGAAGTACTTTTGAGGCCACTCACTGTTTACCACTGTGCTAAGTGCTAGTGTTAGGCTGTTTCATAACCAATGCTAGAGGTGTAAAACCTGGCCAAAGTATCTATCCCTTTGTTGCCCGAAGGGTACTTTATTTTAATGACTACATGTGTCAAGTCTGCATATCATTCTTGGATGCTTTTGTTCTTTTTAAGCTATGCTTCTGTACAATGTTGGAAGTAGTCAGAAGGTAGCGATGTAGCTGTGATGCATCAGGGTGCTAATCTTTTTTGTGTTTTGACTTAGAACATCCTGACGCATAAAAAGGGCTGCCCTAGGAGGCATGTCCCACAGGATAATGACTACTCTTACAAGGAGAACAGGATGCTTAACAGAAAGCTTAAAACAAGCCATGATGGCTACCTTCTTTTCTGTGTAAAATGGAGAAAGAAGTACTTGAAAACCACTAAGCTGCTGCTTAAAACTTTTTTTCCTCCCTCCCACTTTCTTCCTCCCATTTCCTCATTTGGTCTGTAGCTTACCTTGTATGGTAATGACTTCAGGCTTTTTGGGCTCTGGCCTTCTCAAGTGCTTGGGTAGCATGTCATTCTCCCGGTGCCATTTTTTTAGGCATTGTGGCTCATGGATACTAATAGATTTTGTTCCGTATTCACGGCCACATATGTAACAAATCACTGTTGGTGGCTGCCTTATCACTTGTGCCTGCAAATAACAATTGTGAAGAAGCATAAATATAATTTTCACCAGTAATTTTGAATCAGAGCAACTTTGGATGAAAACAAGCAGGTAGATTAAGAAACTGATTCCGAGCTGTGAAATAAGTGGAACTGTTTCTATCAATTGCATTTTGCCTGGATGCATTCTTGAAGCTTGTAAGAGATATTGGCTCATTAACTGGCCACGTGGAACACGTAGGCTCCTTCTGCAGATACTAGGCTGAAAATTCATGTGTGTCACCTAATTAAAACCTACCTATGTAGGTTTTAGCTCTTTTATTTTCACTCCAACAAGTTTATGGAAATGCTGAGTCTTCACATGCAGAAACAACTCCTCTGCTTGATCAGGCTGCTGCTGCACAGTGTTCATCTTAAATGTTGAAGACCTTTTTTTATCTACCAAGAGAGAAGTAACATGGAAAGCAGCAACAAAAGCTTCCTCAGCTGAAGTGCTGATGTTTAGTGCAGCAGCAGATAGACTCCACCTCCAGGTAGAACACAGTTAAAATGGTGTGTCCAGCCTTAGCATCCCTCTTAAGTTGTGCAGTGAGGGCAGCTGTCTCAGTCTTGTGATTGTAGTCCCTAACCCCACATTACTTCTGCCACAGATCAGTTAGCTGGTGGAATTCTTGACCTTGAAGGATTAAAACTGATCCAGGATATTCCAGGATAGGGGGCAAAAAAAGGAACTGTTGCTTGTTTAACCCAAAGTAACCAGAGTGTGGATTTTGCCAGTGACTGCAGTGAGGGCAAGGGACTGGACTCCAAGCAAGTCATTGTTTTTGCACTGCAGATCTGCTTTGGTACACAGAGAAAAACAGCTCAATGGAAGAAAAAATCCCTCAAACCCAAACCCCACAAATACATATTCTAAGCTTGAAAAATATATAATTATTGTGGTATTGCAGATCATGGACTTGACTGTGTCCTTAGGCACGTCCTGGGCTAGGCGTGGTGTCAGCATCAGCTCTGTGCCAGGAGCAATGTAAAACCATACTGCAAAGACAGCACTTTGAGGCACGCTGGTGGATCTCACAACTGACAGCATTTCCTGCACTCCCCACTGCAGAATACCAGTAAGAGATGAGCTGTTCCTTGCCCTCCTAAAGGTAGAGGGACAGCCATTCCAGACCAAACACGGGAAGCCTTTCTCACGCAAACAAGGGAGGTGGGGATTTCATTTTTTCCTCTGCTGCTGTGTAAGACAAAGCGTAACCTGTTCCAGTATTTATGACTCTCTCTGACAGCTCATCAGTGTATTCAAGAAATTCTGGGCAGCTCTTCTTGCATTTATGCTACAGTCTGAAAATGTCATTAGTGAACAATCTGCATAAGCTTTCTTTCCTGTATCACACACGTAAACTCAATTAGAAAAAATATTACTCTACAAAGTGTATTTTTGCTGGGAAAAGCTGGACTTCATCTGGAAAGTTCTCACAGTGAATTGAAATATAACTTATCGAAAGATAGTCTTTCCAAGGACATTTTTGTCCTTTTAACTTTCAAATGGAATTTCCTTACCCATCTTTGATAACAAGATTTTATAAATATATATATATACACAATATTTTCCTATTCATAGCTGAATATAGCAACAGTTGCTTTCAGAATGCTCTCTAATTTTTCATTATCAATTTTTGCCTACTTCCTTACTTCAGCTCTTGAGCTAGACCTTGTCTGATTTGGTGATAATTCTCTGGTCCAGATACAGAGTCTTCTGAAGGCATTGTATGTTTCCTTCTAGGCTCTGGAGAGCTTTACATGAGGATACTTGAGGTCAGCAGACTCATTTCTGTGTGCGTGCTTGCTACGGGTATGCTTATAGCAACATGCTAGATATAAAAACACTGGGAAGACATTTTCTTCTCTAGTTTTCACTAGCTAGGTTCCTGCCATTCAGTAAAATAGATAATTTACTGGCTGAAAACTAGGAAAGAGCAATTTGATTTACACTGGGTTTGTAGGCACTCTTTACATACTACCAGAAGGGGAAAAAGGAATCCTAGTACAAATGGAAATCACACTTTCTTAGCCTGCACTGTCACAATCATTTCCACCATATGCGGTAGTATAATTAAAAAAAATGTATAGCTTCAAGGACACTTAAAGTCATGATATGAGCCAGGTGAAAAATCACTTAAAAAGTTAAATACTCCAATTATATTTAACAGATCACAGGAATATTTTTGTTAATATCAAATAGTTTTTATCTTAGAAATATTTCCCTAGTGAATGGAGATAGCCTTTTATCTCTGTCTGCTTCATTCACATCCATTACACATGTTCTAAAGTAATTGTGATGTTCTGCTATTGAACAACTGCAAGAGACCTACAAGACAAAAGTTAGTGATCTCCATCCAGTGCAATCTGGATAAATTTCTACAGTTCTGAGATGGCCTTTTTGGTAGTCTCACCTGAAAAACTAAAGATGAAATGAGCTGTACTGTGACCCCTCCAGATCTTGACAGAGTATTTATAAGTGGGTTTTGTGTTGCAACTAAGCAAAGCTAAATAGAGGATTCTGTTTTCCAAGGTTATCAATAGGGATTGATTCATAACTAAATTCTATTTGGTGAAAAAATGCTTAAGAAATTTATTCAAGTAGAAATGTCTCTGTTTTCTAACTTCCACAATTAAAAACTGTATAGAAACAATAGCAGAGACCAGAATTAATTAAAGGGAATCAGATCACTCTAAGGATGGAATAATTTTTTCCAGAAATTTAGTGAGTTTGAACCATCACCACACATCAAATTAAATAAAAAATTCTTCTCTGCAAATACGCACATGTTAAAATCTGGATAATAAAATCTGAAGGAGAATATCCTTACAATTGGTAGTAACATCTCTTTTGTTGCTTAACTGTGGAATTCAAGGTATGACAAGCTTTATTTGGAATTTCTACAGCTGATGATATTTATTCTTCATTTCTTTTTCTCTTCAGAGTGTGCCTATCCCAAATGCCACATCTGGAGGCCTGCAGTTTGAAACGAAACTATTTTTGGAATCACCACAATTTTCCAACCCAAACTACTCACAGGCCAGCGGCTAGGCTGTCTGCTCACTGCTTTGTTTTTCACTTTTAAAAAGGGTTGTAGGGAAGGTCTGTTCCTGTGGATATGTGCTATAAAAAAACCTACAAATACCTACCAGTGCAGTTAGGCTTTCCTCTAGTGTCTCAATATTTTCTTTTTTCTCCAGAACTGCTAAGTATGTCTGCGTGACCATGAATGAAGTTATTTAGCTCAAAGGGCTATGCAAATATGTATTTTCAATGGACCTGACATTGCTTGAGGTTAGCCCCAGGCTGCTGTTATGGAGTTATATGAGGTCAAATCCTCCCATACTGCACAAAGCTCTTAATTTCTTAAGCACACCCAATGAGACTGACTCCCAAACTCCTATCCATAAATTTGGACACACTCTCATCTTTCTTTTTTGTTTAATTATCCATGTATTTTAAAGGGAGGAGGATAGGCGTCCTGTTCTAGGCCAGAGCTCTCATCATAGACTTGAATCGCTCAAGGAACAGAGGTTCAGGAAAAGACTGGTACAAGCACTTAGCAATAGCATCATATTGTATGAAAACAGCCCCTTCCACACATTCCTCTCTGAAAAGTAAGTGTCATTTTGCATAAGGGATAGGGACAAGCTGTGGTGTGACTCTGATGACCATCCAAAGGTGCATTTCTCAGCCTTCTGGAGTGCTTTCAGGCACTGCCAAGACACAACAGCCTCAAACAGCTTTAGGAATGCTCATGTGCCTGTGTATGAAATTTCCTTGAACAGCAAAGCAATTCTGCTCTACGATGCAGGCAATTTTACTCCACTGGAAGCACTAGAATATCCCATTTTACTCATTATGTGCTATCTTTTAAAATAAATACATCAGTATAATGAACACAGCATTTGTGTAAAAGCAGAAACACAGGAAGCTCAATCATTCCCAATGATAATACTCAACAAGTTTATTTCAAACCATCCATTCACTGTCCATTCTCATCTAACTTTCTATATCTGAAAATACAGTTGTCAGTATTCTCCGAAGATGTTCAAAACTGCTGCAACTGAGGCAAATTTTATCATTGACTTCCCACCTTCATTAGAATTACACAGCACCTGAAGGAGTTTTCATTTTTCCAAGTGACAAGATGTCTTTATGCTATAGGAAGATACAACATCAACATTTTGCTGCTACACAGGTTTTCAAGGCTTATGCTGTCCTAAAATGCATTACAATACAGTAAAGGAAGATCACTGAAATCTTATTTTTAGGTACCTAACTCAATAAGAAGAAAACAGCAGATGGCAGCACCAGATGCTAGTGACATGTCTGACAGGATTTTAGGATCACTGTTATCTGTTGTCCAAAACCGTAACACAGACAGCCACAGCAAGCCATTAAGACTCACTTACATGTAACAGACACCGCTTCCATTATCTGGAGTATCACAGTAGAATCCAGAATTTCTGAGATGATGTGATCCTTAAGAGTCTCTTAAGCATAGGCTGTTGTTTGCTATACACAGCCAGACAATTAACTCAGATGTTAAGTGTTCATGTTATGTGTTTAGACATGTTCATGCTTTCTGAGAGTGAGGACAGTTAGTGGAATAGATGGCTTACGGAGACTGTCGAGTCTCTGTCTCTACAGACACAGAATCATAGAATCATAGAATGGTTTGGGTTGGAAGGGACCTTAAAGATCATCTAATTCCAACCCCCCTGCCATCAGCAGGGACACCTTCCACTAGACCAGGTTGCTCAAAGCCTCATCCAGCCTGGCCTTAAACACTTCCAGGGAGGGGGCAGCCACAGCTTCTCTGGGCAACCTGTTCCAGTGTCTGACCACCCTCACAGTGAAGAATTTCTTCCTAATATCTAATCTAAACCTCCCCTCTTCCAGTTTAAAGCCATTACCCCTTGTTCTATCATTAACTGCCTTTGTAAAAAGTCCCTCCCAACATTTAATGCTGAACTGAGTGTTTGTCAGTAATGATACTAGTCCAGTTGATCCTGCACTTGCTAAGGGAGATAGAGGTTCAGGACGGAGACATGCAGGTAAAAGTACTTTCAGTTGTGAAGATAAAATGCCCTTCATGTGATGTACCACCAAGTCAGTCAGATCTTTATTTTTAAAATGAGGAAAATCCAGCTTTTAAATTTAGGACTTCTTTCATTACATAAATTAATTTCACAGTAGCATGACAGTTCTTAAATATACTTATATAATGGTTGGTGGTTTTTTTCAGTTATTCCTTTCCTCTGATGTTTTGCTGAATCAGAACTTTAAGCAGGTACTTAATTCATTGTTGCAGTAAGTAGATCTGTTAATTGAGACACGGACTGCCCCAAATGCTTCCTGCCAGGACCAAAGCAGATTGCCATTTCACTCCATTACTGGTATTTTTTAACAGAATTAAAAAGCAGCTGAGTAGCTGGTAAGGTGAGGAAAATTAAAACCATATGCTGGAAATAGAGGAAAACTGTAGACATTGTCCCTGTACATAGCAAATATGCAGTCCTTCTGTAAGCTTAGTGCTTTTCAACATCATTCAGTGTGTGGACCTTTCAAAACTTTCATCTGGAGATGGAGACCCTCATATAGAGAATTTAAACCTATGGAAAAGAGGCTTCCTTTGACCACTTCTTAGAAGCAGTCTGCAAGTCCTGAACAGCCCCTGGGATCACAGGATATTTCTTTCACTTTTTCCTTTTTTATCCTTGCCTTTAATGCTTACCTCTGTACAGAAGGACAGCTCTAAAACTAATAAAATGAAGGACCTCAGAGAGGCAAAATCCATCATTCCTTCCTGAAAATAATTGTTAATAATAAAGTCCTTCAGAGTCAATTACAAACTGCAAGCTGTACAGCCTCATTAGTTCTGCTTCAACTGATGAACAGTAACTGCTTGGAAGTAAATGACGAAACCTGTTGTTCACACAAAAGGAAGAACAGATTCGAACACATTTCATTCTGGCTCCGCAGAGCTCACAGAATTAAAAAGTGGTAATGAAGTTGTTGTTCAACAAGTCAGCAGATGTGACTGAATCCACACGGGGATGTTGTGCAAGAGGGCAACATTTTAAAAAAAATCACTCTCAACACCAAACCACACTCTGAACTTGTTTTTTTTATGACATTGCAACTATGGTCATTCCACACACACACACACACACACAGACACACACACACCCTTTTTTACAAAAAGTGAACAAAATTTTGATGGACAAAAATCTCTGCTTCACACTCATGCCTTTCATTGAACAATCACCTTTAGATCAATGCCAGTTCTTTAGTAAATGGTACAAAGTAGTGTAACGCAACAAGAATATGTCCTTTCCTATAGACATAAATGCACCTGTGCAGCACTTTGAACTGTTTGTGGGTTGTTTGAAATTTGCTGATAAAATATCTGAAGAGTGGATCTAATTTACCAATATCTATGACTTAGTGGCCTCAAATAGTACAATATAAAAATGCCTCACATATTGTCTTTATTCTCGTGTTTGTTAGGGTAATGCTATTATCTCCATTTTATTCAGCAGCTGGAAAACTGAAATACAGCATGCTTTGACTTTTAAAACATTTTTAGAAATGCTCTGCATAGCACTGCATTCCTCTGGTGACTGAGAAAGCTAAAACTCATTTTCAAAAGTAATGCAGGCAATCAGGAGTCCAACTCCCATTAAAATAAAACAAAAAAGCGCCTTTTATTTTAGACACTAGGCCTAAATTTAGACATCTATCTTTTTACAAAACTCCTGGCCAAAAGACAGCTTGTACAGAAACAAATGGAGAAAAAACATGCCATTTTCCAAAACTGTGTGCAGCTTTTGGATTATGTGCATCAGCTTCTTTTTTCTTGGATATTGAATCAAATTCAGTGGAAATAAATGTATAGTCTTATTTTGTTGTTATTATACTCCAAGTTGCTGCCCTTGAACATGTAGTCCTCAGTAAATTTGAGTTCCACACCAAGGTTAAGAAAAATGGTAAAAACTGAAAACCGCTGGAGTGCTTATAAGATAATGAAACACCAGATTTCACGTTAACTAAATAAAAATACTTAATACCTGGTAAAACATATAACATTCAAAGCTTGCCTAAGCTGCTCCACAGAATCTTCTAAGGAACTGTAGCACATAAAGGTCACATTCGGGGACATAACTCTCACAGGACTACGCAGTTGTACAGAAACCAACTACTCCCTTCCAACAAGAAATTCAAAAGAAAAAGGAGTAAGTAGTTACCCTTACAAATGCAATGTGCCCTGTTCCTTTGCCTTCTAATTAATAAAGAAACATTTGCACAGAACCAAAAGATGCTTCTGAAGGAAAGTGATTTCAGATTTGATGGGAACCCAGCCTCCCCTGGAATGCCTGGCATCAAAATGCATCCGCACTCTTTCACACAGCACATGCTTAGCAATTTACCTTGTCTAACGCAGCTGGTGCAGCCTTGTTCTTTCCTTGACGAGCCTTAGATGGATCATCACTTGCTGAGCCAGAACCAGAGCTTGGCCCTTTACCGGAGCTACGGGGGCTAGAGCCTGACAGCCCCACACCGCTGCTGCCTCCTCTGCAACTCCTTTGGTGCACAATGAGACGATCGGGAAGAAAGGTTCGTCCACAGTTTCCACAGGGCAGGAGCTGGGCTTGAGCACTATGATAAGCTGCCTCATTTTCAGCTGCAGGCATACAAGAACCACCAGCAAGGACCTCAGGTTTTCTCGGCTCTGCTCTTCTGAGATGCCTTGGTAGCTGATTGTTTTCAATATGCCACTTCTCTAGGCACTTGGGTTCATGTATAGAAATAGACTGTGACCCAAATTCTCTGCCACAGATATAGCATACACTGAAGCGAGGTCTTCTTGGTGGGATGTGGGGCCGATCCAGTGGCATCTGAGACATGTTTGAAGAATCTGACCGTTTTGATATTATTGCAGTGCCTGGTCGCCTTTTTAGGGGTCCAGCTTCTAGGTGTGTTACTCTGGGCAAAATTCTGGGAAGATCTGACACAGTAGATGGTGAAACCTGCTCTGAAGGCAAGATGCTAGAGACACTAGCAGGGCTCTCTCCAGCCTTTGGCAGAGTGTTACAGGCTTTGTTCACATTCTTTTTCTTGACTTTTGTTTCCATGAAGGGTACAACATTTCAAGAAACTTCTCTCTCCTCTACACATAAAGGCCTTCAGAAAGTCTGTTATTTAGCGTGATACTCCCTCTTCTCAACTCAGTTTCATGGGCCAGAACATACCAGTGACTTTACAGCTGGAAAACTGCATCTAATGTCCACTAAAGAGGGTTTCTGGTTTTGTTTTGCCTTTTGGTTTTACACGATCCTGAAACAAATTAAAACAGTACATACTAATAAACATCATCATTCTTGTTATGGTTACCAACCACTGGTTTATCACAAGGACTAGTTTACTCTGTTATCTTTTTAAATAGGAGACAAATTATATCAAATATATCCTGCCCCTAAATCTGAAATTCTAGTCTCAGAGGGTGTAAAGTCATGAAGGACATTAAAGAAGATGTGTTTGCACAGACTGAAGCTGCTGAAATACATGTGGTTTTGAGTATAATAAATATGCTTTATTTTCAGTTATTGACAGAACTAGTATATCTAACATAGGTTTTTAATTTCTAAGCCACTTACGCCGATAGTTAAACATAATTTCCTTGTCTCAAGAGAAAAGAAAATAAGTCCCTTAGAAGAAGGATGTCAGTGTCCAATCTCGAAAGGGACAGTCAGCAAGGAAAATGTTCCCAGTCTGTAAGTTAAAGGAAATTATTAGGCCCCTTTCCTCAGCACTTGTGAGGTGGCATCTCAAATTCTCTGACCAGACTTGATTTTCCCAGTACAAGAGAGATAATAATAAAATGGAACAAGTTTATCACTAAGAGCTGCTGAGATGCTTTGGAGGCTGAAGCATATGCCATGTAAGCAATTGGCTGATGGGCCAGGCTCAAAGGATTATAGTCAATGGGGTTACATCGGGATGGAGACTGGTCACCCGTGGGTTCCCACAGGGATCCATCCTGGGGCCGGTGCTCTTTAATGTCTTCATCAGTGACTTGGATACAGGACTTGAAGGACTGCTAACTAAGTTTGCCAATGACACCAAATTGGGAGGAGCTGTGAACACTCTTGAGGGCAGAGAGGCCCTGCAGAGAGCTCGAGATAAATTAGAGAGCTGGGCAATCACCAACTATGAATTTTAACAAGGGCAAGTGTTGTATTTTGCATCTGGGACACGGCAACCTTGGACACACACATAGACTGGGGAATGAGAGG
>NW_010307744.1:0-14629 GCF_000700745.2 Antrostomus carolinensis | reverse complement strand
TGAACCTCATCAGGTTCCTTTCCTCCCAACTTTCCAACCTGTCCAGGTCTCGCTGAGTGGCAGCACAGCCTTCTGGTGTGTCAGCCACTCCTCCCAACTTCGTATCATCAGCAAACTTGTTGGGGATGGACTCTATCCCTGCATCTAGGTCATTGATGAAGATGTTAAACAAGACTGGACCCAGTACCGACCCCTGGAGAACACCACTAGTTAGAGGCCTCCAATTAGATTCTGTGCCACTGATCACAACCTTCTGAGCTCTGCCAGTCAGACAGTTCTCAATCCACCTCACTGTTCACTTATCATGTGCCAAGTTTGACATGTAGGGGCTGATCTGTGGAAGGGCTGAGTATGCTTAACCCATACATGATCTTTCCAACATATAAATGGCTATGAAGTGATGAGCATCTGCAAAAGTCAGCTCACAGCAGTCTTAAAGTGGGTATCAAACTCAGGGGATACTTCTGATATTAATAATTGTTTTTAATTTACTGTTGGTTAAAAAGGAGATAATGCCACAAGTGCCCCCGTGTATGTTTTTTACAAAAAATAAAAATTTGGAATATACTGGTTAACAGCCTTCAAAGTACACCAGTCGAACATATGTGAAATCAGGATGAAAAAGGCAGAGTGAGGAACAAATACATATTTATATATATGAGTGTGTGTATATATTTATATAGAAATTATTTTCCACTAATAAAATTACCTACTATTTGCACACTTCAAAAAGTATTACTTATTACTTTCAATAAGTATTAGTACAGATAAAAATCACCAGCCTGTCACAGTGAATATTTTAATCTCTTAATATATATTAAATGAAATCCATACCTTATTGAGATCAAAATCTTCTCAGAGGTATAAGGTAGCAAAAATTCTGATCTGATCACTTCACAAAGTTTTACATCAGCTTTTTACTACATGCATTTTATTAAAAATTAAACTGCAATAAAAAAATCACATTAAAATTCAATGATGCTCTAACTGTTCCCCATACCATCTTCTGGCCACCCAGGGGAGAAAAACAGATGTATATAAGACCTGAAAAAACATCACTACTGAATAAATGCACTTGCTAAATTGGACCAAAATTGGCCCCAACACATCAATTAGCACTTTGGTTTTGGCTATGTAAAACTGTCTCTAAAGGCATTTTCTTGTTTAAAAGCTCCAGAGGCCCTTTTACAAGCACTGCCGCACTAGAAAATGCTTCTCTGTGTCTCCAGTGCAAGGACCACCTCTCATGTCATCTGCACTCACCATTGAAAGCTAACAAAGAAACGCAATGTTACACATGCCACGCTTCTACAGAGGTTCATTCTCCTTTTCAACTTTGACCACACCAATACCAGCAGGAGCTACAGGTACATTTGAAAGGTTAAAAGCCTGAGTTATTTTACTGTCATCTTCGTAACGCTCTAAAGACATCTGAAATAAATTATGGAGCAGACACCATCACTCACTTTTATGTAAGTTAATTTGCAGAGCAACTCAAGGCTTCTCAGCAGATTAGAAAAAATTGGATTTTGATGTCCAAGAGTTGCCACTGCCATGGCAGGGGGTTAGGGTAAACCTGACAAGTACAAGAGGACTTGCAAAAATGGGTGAAAGCGTACAGGCTGATGGGACTGGGTAAAACTAGACTCAAACTAGGCCACTTTAAGTATTTTATGTGTAGGCTCCCTCTCTAAGTCATTCCTCCAACCTTGGGGCATTGCTGTCTGCCTTACCCAGTTATATGTGGGGAATTTTCCTTCTCAGCAGGTAAAATACTTGTGGACACAGTTCCCTATTGGTTAAGCATGGCTAATTACTGCCTGTGCCACAATAACGAAAAGATGTTGTGTTAAAAAAGCTGAAACCCTTTCCATAAGTCACATATGATAGTCAACCACCTGCAGAAATGGTCAACTTTTGGCCATAGAGACATTTAAGTAGTAATTAAACATTGCAACACAAACTTTGAAAGTTTTATCATCATTATGGTTTTGTTACATACCATTTGCAGGGGGGAGTATCTTAAAACTAAACTCAAATGTAAACTTTCTTGACCAATGTTTCTTTGGCAGCAACCCACTATTTAATTGACTGTTAACAAATTCTCCATGATATGACTGCTATACAGATACTTTATCTTCCAGTTAATTGGTAATTATGCATTGGCAGGAAAAACAGTGTTTCTTTCCAATTATTCCAGGACTCAGTGATTATTTAAACTTTGCTAATTAGCAGTGGAGGGCTGGTACATCTTCTGGGCAAATTGTATTTGATAATCCCTATTAAAATATACATGGCAGTAGTTGACTTGCAACAAATAAACAAAAAAAAAAAGTTGCAGTTCAAAGGGTATTAGATACAGCACAAGGCAAATGGGGGCCTATTAAAATTTCCCCAACTGTTCTAATTGAGGGTCATTTCTTCCTAGTTTACCATCTGTTTGGTTTCTGGCAAATATCTCCGGTGTGAAGAGAGGGTCCTGGAGCCCATTTGGCTTGTCACAAAGTAAACCAGGGATCTACAGCAATTTCAGTAAGTTACAAAACTGCACTTCAAGAGCAGTAGCATTTACATAGCTGGTTTTTTTTTGGTTTTTTTTTTTGAGAGCTGGCATTTACCAATTATTCCTTACTTTTTAAAGCTGTGAACAAGCACAGAGAGACACAGACTGAGCAGGAGGGATCAATTTTATAGGCTCACCTAACAAGAAAAATCCAACAGTTGGCCTTTTTCCATCTCACAATGTTAGCAGCAGTATTTTCCTTTATCTATCAAAATCTGAAAGTAAAACATTACCCCAGAACCATCGGTGTTTGAGCACAAACTGATGCCAAAACTAAGCCTCTGAAAGCCTCGAAGCTACGTGCCCCATCCCAGAGCAGCAAGAGCCTCAGGTGCCTCCAACACTCATCCAGACCAATGCATCAGCAGAGGTGGGGAGCACAAACAGAGCATTTTTTTACAGTACCCTCTGGGAGATGACACTGTGGGTGCCCTTCAGTCACCTAGGCACCCCCTTTGCCCTTCTTCCACTAAGGAAGAAACCAGCTGCACCACCAATGGCATCCACCTACAGTCACTCTGCCCTAAGACTGCTTGTGACCTGTGAGGAAAAAGGGAGTATGGGACCAGGGAACTACTTTTATCCTTTTCTCCAATTCCCAACTCATACGAAGCTGGATCAAAATGATCCTTTGTTTATAAACCAAATGGGATTTTTGGTTTCAGTCTGCTATGCAAACACATATGTAACCAAAATACCAAGCAGAGGATTGTGTGAAGGCTGCCTTCATCCAGTCAAAAGGCAATAGAATAATTTAAAAAGAAAAGAGCAGAAGATAAAAATGTAATGCCAAGTAAATTATTTCTGGTGACTGCTCTTCCCAGGATTTCCACTAGGAAATTTATTATTCACCATATTTTAAGGAATATTTATAGATATTCAATTTAAAAAAAAAAAAAATCCCAGAGATTCAACGTATTACTTTCAGTGGGTGAGATGACCTTCACACTACAGAAACAAAGAACTGCAGAAGAGGAAAGATTGCAAGATGAGCTTGCATACTCTTTTTTTTTTTTTTTTTTTTTGCTTTCTAGTAGATGCAATTTTTCAGGCACTAAAATGTTTCCAGGTAACATAACTCTCAGTCTCTTATAAAGTAGCCCATAGAATGAAACAAAATCTAAAATTCACCATCAGTTTATGACCTTGCAGTAGGAAGGGGACATCTGCTTTAAAAGATAGTAAATCATAAGTTGTATAAACCTACACAGAAAATAAACTAAAATTTTTCTGTTAGCCAATTAGGCCTGTGGCAACGCTTTCCAGGGTAACAAGAGCTTTGAATCCACTGTCTCTATCATAATAGAGCCTATGGACTTTTAAAATGACCTTTCCAATTTAGGTTGAAAGGCTAATGCATATACAAATATTATAATGAAATTACTTGTTTATTCCACATGTATTAAAAGGTAGTAATTAAGATTTTGCATAAAATTAGGGTTTTAGGGGCTTAACTATAAAGACTTAACTATTTTTCCACTGTAGTTTGTAAGAAACCAATTACACTAAATGTAAATTTTAAATAATTTGTCATGTGTGCACGATGTGAAAAATCTGCTGGGGAGTGGGAAAGCTTCGGGAAGAGTCCGAATGTGTGGAGATGCTGTGTGACTGGCAGGTCAAAGGCGAGCTTTGATGTGCACAGCCCAGCACATCTGTCTGCTCAACCAGCCTGTCAGCTGGGACGATCCCGTGTAATGAGACAGATTCAGGTCCTCAGCACACAGCGCTCCTTATCACTGCTGAAGGATTACACTGTAATCTTCTCCTTTAATTGCAGAAATGATACTGCGTTCCTTACTTCCCAGTGTACATGGCTTTGGAGGAGTTGAACTATATTTTCCTACTTATCCCAAGTTACAGACTGGTACCCCTACCACCTACCAAACCCATTTACTCTTAATCTTCTTTTGGAAGCCATCATTCCCATAAAATCCAGCACTGCATTTTAGCTTTGTAATTTTTTTTTTTTTTTTTTTTTTTTAAGTAGTCCTGTCTCCCACTTTCCTTTTATATATTTGGAAGAAATCAAGCAGTGAGTCCCTAAATGACCATATGTGCAACCTGGTTGTATCAGAGGGTGGCCTTGGTGCGCTGATAAACCCCAGACCACGGCCAGCAGATGTCCCAAGCTATCAAAAAGAGGTCAAATGCCAACAAGGACCCTCAGAGTCAAAAGCAGAAGAAAAGGACGCATGGGGATAGAGAGATCCCACAAGAGTCCAAAATGCATGTCCAGAGAGATGGGGTGACACTGAGGGGTATCAGTGTGGCGTGAGAAAGGGGGAGATCAAGAGCAGGATTGCTCTTCAGCCATCAGCAGGCAACGCTGAAGGATGTGGAAACAAGTCCCAGATATGCAGCACACTGATCAGGACAGGGCAGTGGAAATGATACTGGAGAGATGCAACTTAGGGTATCTGTTGTATCATGAGATCTAAGAAAGAAACATTATTCTTAAAAGCTCAATTTAAGGATTATTTCTTTGCTAAAGGATCTCACAGCTTGCTTAGTGAGGTTTGAAATACACGTTTATGTTTTATCCCAGTTCTAATTTTAGCTTTACAGTTTAAATTTTACCTTTATCTGAACTCAGACAATGGTTCAGCTTGGGACAGAAGATGAATATTTATGACCACTATTAAGTTTTATCCCGAAAAGTTCACTCGTTTATCCCTAAAAGAGTTCTCAGAAGGTTTCCCAAATAAAAATTTCAGCAAGTTTCATGTCAGCATAATCCCACAAAGGAAACTGGGAAGTATTTTTAGTACATATCATGTAGCCAAAGAAAAGAAAGAAAACATAATCCTTAGAATTAACTCTGTTAGCACTAATGTATTTTATCTTTTTTCTTCAAAGCTTCTTGACATGGTTAACTAGCTGTGATAACTGACAAATATTGTGTCTCTACCAAGTGACTTCTTAAACTGGGTAATTAAAAGATAATTGTAGCCACAATACAGTAACTTATGGCACATAAGACAGATATGTGTGTGTTGGGAAGACTTCATATTGTCAGGGCAGACTGGAAGATTATGATAATCTAGCGTGACCTCCTGTGTGATACAGACAAGAACATTTCAATGGCAATATTGCAAGGGAGAAAAAAATACTCTTCCTTGCTCCATAAGCAACTGCTATCAACCCCATTTCAGAATATTGCTATCTTCAAGTTGCAAAGGCCCAGCTTTGGCCTCCCCTGCCTAATCTATGATAAACCACATAAGTCTTTGAATTGAGGTCTCTGAACCTCGACATTTTAAAAAAAAAAAAAAATAATTCTAGCAAGTTAAATCTAACCTGAGCATCACCATCACTTGCTGGAAAGGAGGAGCAGCTTCTCCGCTAAACGGAAATTATGACACAACAGATGGATCCAGTGTTTCTGAAGAAAAAGCTTTATGTCTTCTTCAGAAAATGAAACAATGCCATTCCCATCTACTATTTTATTAAACAATATACTTAATACTGCAGACGCTACTCTCCTTGTCTACTGCAGATGGTAGATTTTAAAATATTTTTAACTTTTAAAACTAACAAATTGTTTTAAAAAGCATATAATTCACATGGTAAATGCATTTTGGGAAAGGCCAGCCTTCTCTGTCACTGCAGAGTAAAGAACAGAAATGTTTATGTAGTTCTCAGTCCTGGGAGCAATCACTGATTGAACTTTAATATTAAATTAAGTTTAAAAGCCATTGCCATTTTTCCTTCACTGTTTACTTTTTACTGTGACTGCAAAGACACTGCACAAGAGCATCAGCTCTTCTGAAACATTCAAATTGGTTTTTTTCAATCAGTTTTTTTTTTTAAAAGTAAACTTAGTAGCAAAGAAAAACAGCAAAATGTGATTTTTATTTAAAACATCGCATAACTAACAACCTTAACACAACTGACCCTATAGTTTCCATGCAGAAAGTGCAAAAGAAAGGACATATATGGCAGTAGTTTTTCTCTGACATGGATGGGGGCATGCTCAACAGGGAGCAGCAGACTTTCCCTGGGCATGATGTTTGAGAATTTGTATAGACAAGCAAAATGAGGTAGCTCCAACCACACATGACTGCTTTTGCATCTCTTTGACTTCCGTATTTTCCCAGCTTGTAGGCTTGGCTCTTCTTTTGGTCCACAGAATGCACATGTCACCAGCTCAGTCATTGGTTAACTTACCAGAAACTGAACAGTCAAAGTAACTCATCAAGAGCTAGAAAATGACCTTTGGCAAGTTAAAAAAGGGCATGTATTTTTTCCCCATCACACAACACACGTTACTTAACATCTGTCTCAGTGAAATACCCACTATAACAGCCCTGTTCTACAGATGAAAGTAGAAATTTAGGAAAAAAAATAAAATAGATGTACTTTGTAAATACACAAAGCTATTTAGGTTCTTAAAATTTTGCTTAATTTCCGTTCTTAAATACTTAGATGTGATTAAACATGGCTTGTATACCTTGACCAGTGAGTTTGCCGTACAGGGCCATGATCTCCCCAATGACATGATACAAACACCTATTTTATAGCAAGGTAATAGCTTGCCAGTAACTTGGACATCCCAAAAATTTCACTTTGGTAAGTGTTTTCCTTCTTGCTTACTCCATCAGATCCTGTAAAGAGTATGGTGAGGAAGGAGAAATAGCAGTACTACTTCTTCCAGAAAAGTGTATCTTTTGGTGCATTTTATGTAAGATATGAAATACCTGTGGCAGCCATGCTCTTTGAAAGACCGAGCAAAAGGTTTGAGGTCAATCAATGGTGCTATTCACAGAGGCAAAGCCCTCCTCAATTTATTCCTCAATACGGTTTTAAATAATGTGCTATTTAAGTTGCATTATTTAATTTACCACCCAACATGTGTCTGCTGTACAACACTCACAGGCCCAAGCCACTTATGTTTAACATGCATTATAACAGAGATAATTAGTAGGAAAGATTATTATGAAGAAAGTACTGAAGTTTCTAACAGACAAGTAAACATTTAAACACGCTATTGCAAATGCAGCACAGTTGGTGTTCCATACCATTGGTACCTATTTTTGTACTTTCACCCCAAACTGCTTGTTAGAGGCCACCTTGTTCCTCCAGTTGGAAGAATACAATTCTTACAATTATTGGTAAGGATATAAAAAATGCTACCAAATAACAAACTGGAGAAGGTATAGCCATAAATTCCTTGCACAAATTTAGAAGAGATTTTTCAAAAGCACTTTTCTTTAGCACAGCTGACCTGGCTGCTACCACTGAATGCGACAGTGGAACTCGAAATATATAATAATTGTGCAAAACCTGTCCTATCCCTTTTACTACAATTTGGTTTTTCATACACAGAAAATAATTGGTTATATAAAATACCTTAGCCACCATTCTGGTTTTAAGGAAGATGCTATTGTTAAGTGAATGGAAAAGTGGGTTGACATAACCTCAAAGGAATCAGTTTTTCAGTTCAAGAATAGTTAGACGCCTTGGGATAAATGCTTTAGTTTATACTGAATGTCACACCATTTACAAATGGCTATTTTAACCATTTCAGCTGCTGAGTCTTTTCTCTCTTAAAATTCATATAATTCAGCATACCAGTACAAGGTTGACCAAAGACAAAAAAAGCAGAGGAAGAAATAAAAACTGTCTAAAAGCCACCACTGCCTTATCTCGTTGAGTCCCACTGACTTCCATGTATCATTGATTACTCAGCCTAAATTGACTTGTTTCAGTAATTGTGTTGCTATTGATGTCCTCTGTACAACCAAGTATTCATTACCCTGGGTTGCAGAATGTAAATTACACTGGACTTACCAAATCCAAAAGCACTGGAACCACCAACGCTCTGGGAAGCCTGAACACTGGTAGAGGTGTAGAGCCCAGTTACCAATAAGCCATCAAAGAAGGTACTCGTCGAAATAGTCACTGAAATTAGATAAATAAAATACATGTAATTATTTATAAGCAGTACTTCAGATCCTATATGCATTCTTTGAGCAGACTTTTGCACTTGAATGAGATTCCATTATTCAGTACAGCGAATTCATCTGAATTCCTCAATACTTATGATATTTCAATGACTTTAAATTGGCTTTCCCACGTAATTTCCCCAAACAACTTGTTCAGCGTTCAAGCTGTGCATGCCAAGTTTCAGCCTGCTCCTGTACAACTTTCTCAGGGTTTACTTAAAGAAAATTGGCTGGTTTAGGGGTAAACAACTACCTTTTATTGGTGTTTGACCTGGCTTCTATTCCTAAATGAATCATAAGTCATTTACCAGTAATCATCTGCAGCAGGAACCAGGGACAAACTGAGCATTGCAACAAGATCTAAAATGAACATCAAAAGGATGGTCATGGCCATCTCTGCTTGGGGAGTTGCCTTTGCTAGAAGCACAAAACTATGCTATAACTAAATGCACAATGAATTAGTAAAACATAGCATTGAAATATGTGGCTTGTAAGCAATTGTCAAGACACTGGAATATTGTAAAAGCAGTGAAATAACCAGAACTATGGTATTGTTCTTTCTGGACTTTAACAGAGTGCTAAATTGTAGTTATCATACATATTATAGTATTATAAACTTAAGTCACATGGGCGCCTGAGTCATTACAGATGATGTGTATTTGAATAATTCGTGACTGTATTTTTTTAAGGGATTCTTAGCTATTAACAGTAGTCATCCAAATAGCATCTACAAGTAACACTGGAATCTATATACTCATTATTAGAATTGATAAATCTTGTAGTATTTATTTACTTCTTGCAAACACCAATTCTCACATTTTTACTTTGGTATCTTTCAGACTGTATCACTGTATACTTACCACCTTCAGTGGTTCTATCTTGGAAAGACCTAAATTATTAGGTGACAGATTTAGGTTTTTCCCATTATATAGATGCAATATCCTCTATGGATGGAATAATTTCTCCAGTCCTGCAGCAGCACACAACCTTCTTTGCTTCATAATAATCTCCTGTCCATTTTTTTTTTTAATCTAATATTCTAACATTAGCTTGTGTACGTCTGAATTGAAAATCAGACCAAGGAAATCTTACCAAAAATTAATTAGAAAGCCTTACATTGAAGTAAATTCTATTCTCTTTCTCTCCTCATCTCTGTCTAATATCATCCTTCTCTACAATATATAACCATATTTATTTAAATGTGCAAAAACTGCATTGCAAATCTCCGGCCTACCATAAGGGAGATTTGGGGGTTTTTGTTTGTTTGTTCTAATAAAATGCATTACAAGGGCAAAGAACGTGCAAGGAGATCCACACAAAAACATCTCCCTCCTGAAGAAGAATCTCATTACTTGTAGCCTCATACAATGAAGATGTATCGAGTTAGTCACCATGCTGGCTCTGCTTTCATACTTTAATCCTTTTTTCCCTGCTCTTAACACAGAGATCAGTGCTTGACAGAGATTGCTAATAAACTCTTTTCTCTCCCTACATCATGTTCCACCTCCTCATATTGCTGTCTCTTGCTGGAAACATCATGAGCCAGTGACTGGCCGTGGAACTGAAGCAAGGTGCTGCGAGGTGACTACTAGTACATTCACTGGTGATACACATTCGACAGCGAAACAGTTGAGTTTTTTTAATCCCAACAGTCATTTAGTGTTTCATCTGGGGCACACTTTGGCTTAAACTCACTATTAAATATCTAAAGAACATGCAAACAATGATAACGGCTTAATTTGTTCTGAGTAGAGAAGCAATATATACCATGTTTAATTTATTCTTCAATTCTATATTTAATCATCTTCCTTTCTTTGATTATTCAATAGTATGCTGAATAATCCCTGAATCCAACTTTTCCGCTCCCATGACTCCAAATTTCAGTGTTTTGCAGTAGACACTTCCCTGAATGAAGCCACAGGTTCAGTCATATGCTCAATTTTTTAAGAGGCCACTCCTGAGATACATGTTAAAAGAACAGCAAAAGAGACCAGATTTTTTAAAAATAAAGTATTATAGAGAGAAAAAGAAAATCAAACAAGCAAACAATGAATTCTTCCTGTGTTTGATGATGAAGTGGCGAATAATGCAGAACCTTTTCTTTCCTTTGTGCTTTTAAATCAACAAAGAGGCAAAACATATGTTGAAAAAAAATATGCCTATGTGTTATTTTTGAAGACTTGGCAAAACAGTCAGTGAAAAGCATTGATAGAAGGGCACCGGGCCAGTGCTTTTCTGCCATTTTGTTTCCCTGTGGGGAAGCATCTTATTCTGTACTGAATAGGATATAATACAAAATCCCACTGTGAACAGGTGACCAGTTTCTCTCGGGGAAAGAACTGATATTTTACAATGCCTGTATTTGATTTTGGACATATTTGTGTGATTGTCAACCCTCATTTTACATGGGCATGTAATAGGTCAATTTTTATTGTTGAAAAATTTCCAACACAGTATGGCTCCCTCATTAAGCCTCTGGGAAACTGCACAACACCTCTAGCACATTTTTTAAAAACAGAGTACTAGGCTGTTATTATATACGTGTCATACATTTCAGAATAATTTCATAGTTCTTCAAGAGGAAAAAAATTAATCATGACATTCTCAGTGATGATTTTTTTTTTTCTCTATCCAGTAGTGAAATACATCAAATTCCCATAAAATTAAAGGAAACACACACCATGCCAAGTGTTAATGGCCAAGAACAGGAAAGCTGTGCTAATGCACAGCCCGGCAACAGGACTGTGATTTTCTGTCAGGACCAGGTCTTGTTACGGAGGGCTCTTGGCTTGCCTTTCCAAAAGCAACAAGAAGATTCCTCTGAGGTCCCCTCCATCAGGCTTTGTTTCTGCCTTTACACTGGCTCATGCTATGTACAGTTGACACCAAATATCCAGCACTCGAGGAGTGAGGGCTGAAGCCAAAACCCACCTGAACCCTGAAAAACATCTGTAGGGACACAACTACATCAACTGCATGGGGCACCTGGGGCTGGGCAGGCAAGGCAGGCCCCGGCACAGCCCCACTATGCACCCCACAGGCGAGACAGTAGTGAGTTTCATCTACAGCAAGTCCAACCAGGCTCTGCTCCATCCTCCACAAAATCCTTCCTTGGGAGGAGAATTTGGGTGAGTGAAAAAGGGAGGAGCTCTTCCCAGCCCTGGGGACCACTCAGCAGACAGGGGGGATGCTGGACCCTGTCACCCCCCACAGAGCAGCACCCCAAGGTCAGTCCTTCTGGATGCTGCACTGAGGCAAGCTGGCAGCCCCAGCTTGACTTGTCTCGCCCCTCACACCGGGGAGAGTAAGGGAGCTTGTGAGAGAGCCTGTGGGAGCAGGGAGCCCACAGCACAGACATTAGTAGGAAGCCCTTGGCTGTCTTGAAATAGCCCAGCGAGAACTGAAAACATCTTCCTGAGAAACACAGGAGGGCTGCACTGGGAACAACCTACTGATCAGACAACAGCACACTGCAAATATTAAGAGGAAAAGCCAATAACAGTTACTTTAAATGTTGCCCAACATTTATTTCTATTTTCAGTTCCTGAGATCTTTGCCAATTTTTAACCCTCTTGCGCTTTTTGGTGTTTGGGGGTTTTTTTTGGTTTTTGTTGGGTTCTCCCCCCCCAATGGTAAATGTCTGCCTCAGAGTGATTTAATTATTTAAGGGAGAAGGAATTTCAGTCAAAACACTTCATTCATTTCTGAGATGAGGTTAGAGGAAAATGTGTTGCCCTGGCTGAAAAATTCCAGTGTCCTTTGCTTTCAGCAGCTCTTTCACTCCGAAGTGTGAGAGCTGTCCTCCAAGTTTGGAAAAAAAATTATTTTTATATATATAAATACACAAACACACACACACACACACACACATATATATATATATATATAAAAAATAAAAAAATAAAAATTGGAGTTCACACATGCTCAGAGACATTTTTAGTTTTAACATCCAAGTATTTCTGGAAATTCTGTCCTCATTCAGCATTCTTGGAGCACTTGCTGGCTAATAGAACTCACTGAAAAAAGTCCCATGAAATATATTTTTGTCCAGCTATACTACTTTGTTGAAGCAGAAGTGCTACATGTAGATAGAAGTTCCAATGATGTTTTGATCTGTGAAGTTTCTCAAGGTTTTAAAGCAGAAAGTCATGTCTGCTGGTTGGCAAGAAAGGGATCTTAATCTAAAGTCTTAGCTTTCTGATGAGAAAACATCAATTCAGCAGAATCTCACTTCTCAGAAAGCTGCAAAATGTGCAAAATGTCACAAAAATAAAGTTGCTCCTAAAGTTTGACCAACACGATCCCCAATAACTTAAACCAAGGAGACAATAGCAGATCTGAAGGCAAGGAGACAGCGAGTGAACTGGGATAAGGAAGGTGGTGATATTGGAACCAGTACAAGGAATAGGAGAAGAGAGACTTTTTGGACAAGAAGAACTGGGGAGCAATGGGGACGAGGAGACTATGGCTGTCCAAAGCAGCAGACAGAAGGCAATGGAAAAGAGGAGATGGGATGTGCAGCTGTCGCTTGGGAACTCTGAAGAAGATGTTCAGTACAAGGGACTCACACAGTGACCAGAGAGAGAGACCAGGCACAAAACCACCTGTAAAAGGCCACAGCAAAGTTTGGGTCATCAGCCTCACATGCTGGTCGGCAGCCAGATGGCAACCCACTATGATCTCTTATTCCACATTCTGAATCAAGTGAACAGTGTTTCCGTGATGGATGTGAAACCTTCCTGTCTATGAAACACATGGATAGGAATACGTGGTTTAAGCAGATAACTTCAGATTTCTTTGTAAAAGCCTAGGAAATGGCTCCATTAAAAAATAAATTTAAAAAAAAAAAATCATATCAGGGCTGGGAAATAGCACAGAAGTAGCCTCCAGGGCCACTTTGTCCTACCCTTCTTTCTGTGCAATGGTGGTGGTCACAAATTTTTTTGAAACAAGTGTATTTCTGAGAATCATCAGGTCAGATCAATTTTCCACCAAAAATAAGTGTGGAAAGTTGCTGACTGCAACTCCCTGCACACTCAGCACATACATGCTGCTGTGCTCGCCTAGAGTCACTATAGAGACCAGCAAAGTGAGCAGGCAGGCCTCATCCTGCCAATGTGATAGCCCTGGAGTTGGTGCTTCCCATGGGATGAGGAGCAGTGGTGCCTCCAGCAATGCCAGGAGCTGACATACCTTGAGGAAGAAGCAGGTCAGGAGGAAGGAGGCTGGCAAGGATGCTGCTGATATTATACCACAGGTGGAGGTGGAGGTATCAGCATAACAGAAAAGACAAAGAAGGTTTTGAACTGTAGTTATTTTCAGATATTTCTGAGAAACTCATGTTGTTCTTACAATCATCATTTTCACTGCGTTGCCAGTTTTATATGCTACACATAATATATATGATATTATAGAAATCTATTAATCTGTATAAGTAATTGCACAAAGTTTGCCTTATCTTCTCTTGAGAGACTGATTTACTCTCTGAAAAGATAGGTGCCTTTTGACTGATATTCAAATATTCAAAGTAGTACAGTTAATGCTTGTAAACTGTAAGGCAGAAAAACTGCCAGGTAGAAGAAGGGGATCATCTTAGGAACTACCTGCCACTGACAGGTCTTACCAAATTTGGTTGCTCTTTAACGTCAGCTAAATATCACCAAGAAGGCTGATACATGCAGAAATTCTACAGAATTTACAGCTGCTCTTGATGACACCGAGTTAAAACCCTTTAAGGCAAGGAAAAGGACTAGATGTAGAGATACAGTTATGAAACATGAAACAGCACTAGTAGAGATTTAACAGAGTCAAGAAAAAAAATTAATAAAGGCAAAAATATTTGAAGTCTGTGAAACTCACATACTGTTTATGTGAGTCAAGAGACATGGCAGCAGTGTAAAAGTGCACTTTTGTATACCATGAAGAAAACAGAAAATAAGTTTGGTATATGAAATGGCATCACTGCAGACAGAACCAACATATGGAAGATGATCTTCACCCTTCCCAAGTCAGTCTTTCTTTTAGACAATGGTGCCTTTATGCTACCATCATGCAACACCAAACACAAGTGGTCCAAGTATAAATCTATTCTGGCAAGTTTCACAGAATCACAGAATGT
>NW_010307743.1:7714-10382 GCF_000700745.2 Antrostomus carolinensis | reverse complement strand
TATTTATGTTTGGGATTGCCCCAACCCAGGTCAGGACCTTTCATTATGGTCAAGCTTGGCAAACCGGGACAAAACCAAACAAGTATCTAAGTAAATAATTCTCATTTTTTCAACAACTTTAACTTCCATAGAAGATTATAAGGGCTGTAGCTAAGCAGCTCTTCTAGCAGCTGAGCTACTGAAATTTCTAACAAGTAGAAAGTTCTCTTACTTGAATCATCTCTGTCAATAATCTTGATTTTTTTTCAATACTTCCTTTTTATTTTGATAATCTAAGAAAAGATTGGCTATTATAATTCGCGTGATCACTTTTTTTTCACAAACCAGAATGCACACAGTCCTATATAGTTTATCAAGTAAACAGATGGAATGCTTACTCAGTTACTGGAGTAAAAATACAGCAGCCATACATGGAGTACACTTGTTGCTTTCTTGTGTGTTTGTATACATAAATAAAATATATACACACACATGCATATAAATCTATTCCTTCAGTTAGTTTCTTGAAAGTCCTCTTTGCAGTTCAAGTGATTGTTTCAGGAACATGAAGTGACACAAGTGAAAGTGGTGGCTCATGAGAGTACTTGGGTACCATACACGTGTACAGCTGACTGGGTCCTCTTCTGTTATGGGAATGTTTCATCCTTTTGCTAGGGGGAGGTCTGGCTGGGTCTAGGGCAGTCAGAGAAGCAATTTTTGGTCATGAACCTTCAAAATAATTTGGGAATAACCTTTCCAGAAAGACTGTGCTAAAGGATAAAATTTCCTTCAGTTTCATACCTTCATTTTCAGTTCCTTTTGGCTTAGTTTGGAAATGTTTGGTTCTCATTATACAAAAGCTTGAAGTGAACTGATTTCAGACTTACTTGCAGGTGCTTCAAATGGGATGGAAATACCATCTTATCAGGAAGCCAATCTGGTGAATTACTGATTTGGGACCTTCTTGGAGGAAAAGTTATTGAAAGAATCAAAGGACATACAGGTATGCCTGAACTATCCCTATTCTCAAATTGAATGGAAGATTCCTATTTTCCAGCTCTGTTAGTATTGAAAAGTTTGAGAGTCATCTGCTCAATCAGTGGGCTGTTCTTGTTGTTAGTTCCCTGGAACACCAGAACTAAAAGTAGGTCCACATGAGCCTCCTAGGAAATTTAATAACAATGGAGGAATATTGGTGTTTACAAGACTGAACAAAGGTAAATGAATGACTTACTTAGATTTTTGTAATTCACACAGCCTCACAAAAGTCAACATTTTTCTACCTCATATCCCTAATAAAGTGTTGTATAAACTGTGTGGTATACTTTGTCAAAGCCTATCCAGACTGTGAGTCTAACACCAAAGTAAGTAAAGTTCATTAGAGAGATTGTTTTGGATGGAGATTTATAGGCTTCTTAAAAGTATCTGTATAGTCTCCAGTACATTAGCAACCAGGCTGTGTGAAGGAGAAAAACTCAGCTGTATTCAGTTTGGTTTTTAAGGCTGCCTTCATGAACAGTTATTTCAAGCTCCTTACTACCCTAGGGAGTGCCTAGCTGTACTCTGGAACTTGTCCTGTATAGAGATCAGTTAGGAGCTAGGGGAATCTTTAGAAGTGGGCTCATAGGCATAAGGTAGAAGATGTGAATATACTTTTAATATGAGAAGTCTGAATAGCAGAGTGAAAAATGTTACTTTCTGGAGAAACCTGCTCCCCTTATCCCCATGAATCCTTCTGTCAGTGCACCATCTGCATTCTACACTGCAACTGACATTGCCTCTAGTACCTCTGGGTACTAGAGGGGCAGTGTAGCATGAGATCATTACTGTGAATGACAGCAGCTATGTAGAAGCCTACTAAAATTCTACTTAGCATATGTGGTGTCAGTCCAATCCAAACCAATGGTCAGATGATCCTAAATTCTCTTAAAAAGATCTGTTCTATCATCTCAAGTACCACTTTTACTTGCATTTTTATTTACTTGTTTGCTTGGGTTTGTTTGTTTTTTTTTCCCCAGGTGCTGTAATGTCCATGTGGATGAATGAACAGTGCAACAGTGTTATTACAGGAGGGGAAGACAAACAAATCATGTTCTGGAAACTGCAATACTAAGTGCCTTTCCCTCCAGACATTTAAATGAACTCTTATTTTAAACCAAACCTTTTAAAGGAACGTAACTGTGTGCAATGATGGCGGCTGAAGTTCAACCAGATAGGAAGCTTTGTTCAGCTACAACTTTCTATGTTACGGTGACTTCACTGAGAGCTCTTAACTTCCATAATGTATACATTTATTCTTCATGGACTGTCATACTGAAAATGCTTGTCTGAAATGATATCTGAGATGAAATTAAAGACCTATTTTCTGTAATTAAAGAGCTCTTAACTTGCAGTCATTATTTGACTGACATAGAATGCCTTGTAGCATGCTGTTTGAACTGGTGCCAAAGAAGCAGCATTTGCATTCTTAACTTAAGTAGCCTTCAAGGATGCTTGCAGTTTAGTACCATGTCTCATGACATAATGCATGTATCTCTTGTGTAGTCAACTTTTCTTCCTAGTGAAGATGCATATAATGGTAAATACTATGTTGAACACTGCTGTTCTGAGCAGTGGTTGGTCCAGTCTATCTTGTCTCCAAATGTGGCTATTTGCAAAGGCACAGAGAAGACTAAGAATACATTCTGGT
>NW_010307743.1:0-7694 GCF_000700745.2 Antrostomus carolinensis | reverse complement strand
TATTAGCCTGAAAGGAAGCCAAGCTTAAAATTGATCCCCTAACAGAGAACAGTTACACAATGTGATGTGTTGATACAAATCTTCCCCTAACAACATGCCTGAAGTTAGTCTTAAGCTTGATTACTACTACCTTTTATCATTTCTATTACTATCCTTCTCTTAATCTTCAGCATCTTCATGTTTTGTTTGGTGTATCATCTTTGAGATGGAATTTAAATATAGCATTTAAACAGAGCCACAGCTCCTGGGTTTAGCAAATCTCTTGTTGTCTTAACCCAGTGACACCACAGTGGTGCACTAGGCTTTTACTTTCACTGTAGGACTTAAGGATACGATTTCCTACAAGGAGCTGTTCCGCAGTTAAAGATTTGAAATAGTCTTTAAATGGCTTATTACAGCAATGAGCTGTAATGGGATGTTGTGACCCAATATCAATATTTATTTCTCTCATGGTATTCTCTACTGCTGGTATTAAGATGCCCTGTCAATGTGTCCAGGGCAAGCATTCTTCTAAATTAGGTCTAAATTTGTCTCCGGCTATCCTGCCCTGGGTTTGACACCTAATACCTATTTCAGGGTGCAGCTGTTTCTTTACCATTGTAAAACAATTAGTTTACAGTTAGGGGCTGTTTTTTCATTCTCCCAGTTTCTTATTATGCTGGAGTTTTGCAATAAGGTAGTGGCATGATGTTAAAGCAAACTGGTATTTCAGCTGCATTACTTACTTGGCTTAGCAAATAACTGAACTTCTGTGTAATCAGTGAGTGGCTGTGGTAAAGGCACACGGCAAAAAATTAAACCGTATCATACATGCCTGCTATTACCAGTCTTAATCTCACAGCAGAATGTTTAACTAGTGTCTGCCCATTTCTTCACCTTTCATTATATTTATTGCAGAAATGTAGCCATGTTTAGGCAAAGACAACACAGAAAAATCATTCTACACCTGCCTGGCCAGCTGTTTCATTGCTTAAAGCAGCCTTAGCTTTTTAAGGGGGGAGGAGGGGGAATCAAGTTAACCCTGTAACTAGTTTGTATCATCACTATGTTAAGGGGTTTTGGTTTTAATCAGGTGCATGCAAGGAATTACATTTAGACCAGTATTTTCTTGCAGCTTAAGGCAAAGTTTATCTGTGTACTTAAATTTAACCATAGCTTGCTTGCTTACTCTTTAGTGCAAGCTAGTTTCTGCATGAAAACAGGAAGTTTTGATTAGTTCTTTTGTGGTACCTGCTACAACTGGAAGGAGAACACTGAGTTCTACTCTGTTATTTCCAATGGATCTCCTCTGGCCTCTGCTGAATCATCTGCTCTTAAGTAAAAACTGGTTAGAGGGATAGAGCAGCATTTCAAGAATACCTTGTTTTAGGCTCCGGGGATTGCATAGCTAAGCCAGCTGGCTTGCCAAGAAACTTAGCCATGACTGCTACAGGCCAGAGCTCCTGTGCCTGTAAGTCTGAATCATACCAATGCTACATGAAGTCACCAATTACTGCCAGTTAAGTGCTTGCCACAGTGGTTCCAGAGACGTATCATTTACTAACCAAACAGTCCAATTAAAATGGCTCCAGGATGAATTTGATCACCACTACAGCCTGAAGCAGTGTAATGGTTTTCCCTCAGCTACCCTGAGAAATTCATTTGAGAAACAGGAAGCTACAAGGCAGACTCTTCTTGATAGGCACAGCTGAGCTTACACTGCTAAGCTTAACAGTACTCTGAAGTTAAGTTCAGTAATGCTAGATTGCACAGCTGAAACCTGGAACAGAGCATTAAAAAAAAGGAAATCACTCACTGAGACTGGTATTTAGCTTCAGATCACTTAACTTCTTAAAGTCTCAGCTGAACATGCCAATGACCTAGTGTGGTAGGTTGACCACAGCCAGCAGCTGAGCTTTCACTCACCTGCACTACAACAGGATGGTTAAGAGAAGCACAAGTTACTAAATGAAGAGGAAGAAAAGAAATTAAAGGAGGGTGGGGGAGGTGATGCAAAGGTAATCACTCACCACCACATCCCCCCAGCAGCAGCCCACCCCAGCCCTGATGCACAGCCCAGCTCCTTTGGAAGGACTCCCCACAATGTATTGCTGAGCGCAGTGTCAAATGGTTTAGAATTTTCCTTTGGTCAGTCTGGGTCAGCAGCCCCAGCCTCCTCCCTGTGGGCAGGGGACAGAGTGAGAAGCAGAAAAGGCCTTGACACTGTGCAAGCACTGCAAGCAATAGCAAAAACACTTGTGTATTATCAACACAGGTTTAGTCACAAGTCTCAAACACAACACCACACCAGCTGCTGTGAAGAAAGTTAACACCATCCCAACCAGACCCAGTACACCCAGCAAGCTGCAGTTTTAAAATGAAATGGCCACTATATAATGTGTCTTGTAACAACAACTAGGCTGCTATCCCACAAGTTAAGCTGAAGGTATGAAAAGAATTAAGCATATCTTGTCTAAAGTACACCAGATCTGCCCTTTTAAAACATTTCAACATTGTAGGCAGGGAGCTTATTTAGAAAGCTGTTTTAAACTGTATTTTCTGTCTTGTCTTTGCTGGTGGTTGAAACTGACCTCAACTAAACAAGCCTGTCGTAGCTCCTCTTAAGTATGCACACACAGTATCTAAAGTTTCAGTCATTTATTTGGTTATTATTGAATCCTTAAGAACATGGTTAAGGCGAGAGATAAGCATATTAGTTACAATTTGTATAACAAGTAATAAAAAGATTTGAGTATCTGTACACTACTTTTATTTAATACACTTACTTACTGAATGATGCCTTTAGCTATATTCAGCTTAGCTGGCATTCTTGTGTAAACAGGATTTACTAGAACAAAAAATTAACTAGTACTAGCCATACCTCTAATATGCTATTTCAGATCTACTCTTGCAAACAGAAAGCAGCAAAAATACTAATTTGTCTTAAACATACAAAGCGCAGCATTGTTCTAGGTAACAACACATAACTTTGCAAGTGATATCTGGTTCCTTTAGTTGCAATGGCTTATAGTAGTAATAAACTAAATAAAAGACCTACAAAAAGAAGTCATAACACAATTGGAATTTCACATTTGTCAAGCATATAAGGCTACAAGTTTTACAGTTTGTGAATAAACGAGATATGTTGAACTGTAACATTCCCAGCCATTATAGATGCAAATGCTTGATGCAGCATATCTTCTCTTAGCCTCCAGAAAGGCTCATGTGCAGAAGAAAGAAATCACTGAGTACAATAGCCCGAGTTTAGTGGAATCATCATTATATATATGTACACGCACATACATGATGCAAGTTTAGACTTCAGGAACAGAGTGATCCATCAGGCTCTTCATAATGCTAGTTGCCATCCTGAAGAAAAGGAAGAAACACTCAGTTTTGTGAGACAACTGTAGAAGACCACTGAAGTTTCTGATCACTATGTCAGTGCTAGCTCTTTATTACAGTTTTAAAATTGGCCTTTTACTCCACTATTTTTGACAACAAATATGTTGCTACTGAAAAGCTGCACCAAACTGCACACACAGAAGAGAAGCTCACGATACTCAACATTGTTAGTAGTAACTGAGCTGCGTTATCTTTCAGGATGTGGGCGTGTGTGCAAGCAGAGGAGGGAGTATGGCAAGCGTGAGGGAAGGAGGGCAGGGGGAAAGGTGGCTGTTAGACTGAAAACTGCTTTGTAGAAAGAGCACACCAAGTGGAGGAAAAGACTCAATTATACTTGAAGCATTACTAACTTCTAGCAACTTCAAAAACATTTTTGCAGGAGAGATTTAGCTGTAGAAAGCCAGTGCTGCCAAGGGATTGGGGGGGGGGGAAGACAAACAACTGTATCCTGCCAAGAATCATGTTTATGTCACCAGAATTAGTTGCACTAGAAGCATTTTAGTTACGAGGTAACAAATACTTGTGTTATCCACGTACTTGAAAGTTCTCAGAAACTCAAGTTTAGGCAAATTAGGTTTAGAAAAGCTTTTTTTTCAAGAGAGAAAAAAAAGGCAAAGGAGCATCACTGACATATGAATAGTTTAAAAACGGAAACAACACACACTGGTTTGACTAAAACATTGGATTAAGCAAATTTTCAGACTCCTCTCACCCTCTCTCCAGCCTTCATGTTAGGTGTAATTAAGTCTTACCATGCATACATTTTATTTAACCAACAAAAATAGTTACTGTCAACTTGATTCTAATTAACACCGTGGCTGCTTTTTTTATTACTTACCTCTTTATTATATACTCGTAAATACTGGAAGGCATGATGGTAATGGTCACTACATTTCCAGCTGTTGCCAAGATGTCTGCAATCTGGGGGTCCTGTTATTAAACAAGAAGTCCTATGAGCATCATTACTCAAGCTAACCTATAAAGCAGCAGAGTTCAAGAGCTTTTTCTAGACACATTTCATGTAGCTTAAGAGACCCACAACTCCCTGCTTAAGAGTATTTAGTCTTCAGGGCAAAATCTGCAATACCTGCAATAGCACTTCATAGATGCACTTCATAGTTACAGTATCTTATAGAAACTGATTAGAGAAGGGACACAGATGTCATACACAGAATTCCTACTAGAATTTGACAGAGGCTGGCAGGAGGAAGCTTATTCTTTGTTTTGCCAAAGTTAGACTAAAGATAAAATTTACTGAGTGTCAGCCCAGCCAAGTAGAGGCGGAGAGGAAGAGAATGAGCTGCCCTACCTACGGACACAAAAATGCAAAGAAGCCTCAAAACATCCATGTCCCTCCAATCAAGTTACCTCTCATTATTTACTTTCTTCTTTTATGAACATTAAGCAACATATTACAATCCTTTTCCCCCTCCAAAACACAATTACTATAAGCACACAAAGAGCTCACAGCCACACCCACCACATACTACTTCTTTTACCTTCAATCCAATTACATTCTGGCCATTAATTTCACAGATGTTGTGCTCTGTAAGAAGCCCATTTCTTGCAGCAGAACTGTCTTTCACTATTGAAGTTATTTTTCCATTCTTGAATATGAAACCAACGTGCCCTGTGCTGTCCTTATGCATAGTGATAATTCGTTCAAAAGGCCTATGAAGACATAAAAGACATTTAAAATGTAAAAATATGTTTTCACACTAACCCACTGAAAGCATCACAAACTACTTCAGCATCTTTGATTTGCAAAAAGTGTTTGTACATCAACAAGTAGTTTGGTTTAAATTCATCTTGTTACTATTTGCTAGTTTAATCTCTTTCCAGGCTGAAGTCACAGTGCATTTGTAAACTTGTTTCTAAACCTCAGATGTTTTTCCCTGTTCTACAGATATTCCACCACCTTGATTAATAATAACAATACAAAAATGGCCATTAAAAAATAAGTCTTATCTACGAGTGTTACAAAGTAGCTAAAATAGTGCAGGCAGTTTTAACAACTGTAGGTAGATCCCAGATTCTGGAGTACAAGGCTTCCCCAAAAATAATTCTACTGCTTTACAGACAATAACCTTTAAGTTGTGTATTAAAATGTTAGTAAATCCAGCAAGGGGTTGGGGAGTTGGACACAGAAGTGGTAGACAGAGCACGGAATCTCCTACCACAGTATTTTGATTCAATATATGACAGAAGTAGCTGCCCCGAGAGAAGCAGCATGCCCTCCACTGGGTCAAACTTGGTTCTTAAACAAGAATGAACGTTGAAAAAGCTTCAGGACGTATACCTAGTCATATCATGTATCCTCCATCTTCTCACAGCCTACAGACCTTATGTTGAATCTGACCTATTACTACATGCACCTAGCTACAAGCTCATTATTTAATACAATTAAAAATCTGTATTAGTTCATCAGCATACTTTATCAAAACTGGCATTAATTCATATGTAAGCAACAGGGTTCACAAGAAAATCAGCATGCTAAATAAAAATGCAAGTGTTTTCATTAATACAGCAAATACTTTGGTAACATCTTTTATTGCTTTTTCAATTAGTATAAGGAAAAATCAAGTTGTGTCCAAAAAAAAAAAAAAAAAAAAACCTCTTGAATTTGGAGTTTAAATTTGACTTGTATTATTTACCTTGAAAAAATGTTATGCCACATCATGCCCAGGGACGTGTGCACTGGAAGTTTACAAGTTAACAACTCTTTTGCATGTTACCCACAGAAGGCAACATTTCTGAGGATCTCTACTACTGAAGTACATGGACAAACAGATTTTGTTATGCCTGCAGTGCTGCTCAAGCAAGGGGAGATCCAAACCCCACAGAATTACTCCGAGATGGATAATGACAATCTGTATCTGCAGCTGGCTTTACCTGTCCCGAATGATCATTGAGATCCTTTCTCCAGAAGCCTGTTTCAGAACTTTATGTGCTTTATCAGAACTCCATCCTGCGCAGTTTTCACCATTGATCTGCAGAACTTGGTCCCCAAACCGCAGACCAGCGAGGGATGCTGGAGAGTTTGCCTGAACTAACTGGACAAATATACCCTACAAAAGAGGGGAAAAAAAAAAAAGAAAGGGGGGCGGGGGGGGAAGAGGAAGTTTTTCCTTAATGATGAAGACCAATGACAAAACACACAGCCCTTTAAAATTTCCCATTCTCTATGCAATACAAACCATATGGAGAGATGGACTTGCTAATTACCTCTCCTTAAGAGGCATTTTTGAAATTTCAGTCTGTTTCTAGGTGTCTTTAAGAGACTGACAGACAATTAATGCTAGAATAAAGTTACCAAGTGGGCAAATCTCTAGACATAAAAAAAAGGGGGAACACGAACATAACATTAAAGCCTTACTCAAAGGTGTAAATACAATTCCATTTTAACAAGAAATCTGAACATCTGGGTCAAGATCAAGACAGACTAGTGGTAAATTTGCATATCTCCTTGTGCAATTAACTAGTAATTTCTTTCCCAGACATCAGAGTCTATATATAGCTGGAGAAAAAGACCAGCAACACTAGGAATTTTTCCTTCTGTCACAACCCCATTAGTTTTCAGCTTTTTATCAATTATGACTTGCTAGCATCTCAGGTAAAAGAGCAAGGTGTTAAAAAAAAAACAACAAACCCTATTTCTAGTCAAAATACCCCTAAAAACCAAGTAAAGCATATCAAGGCAAACTGTAGACAATACCTTTTGCGGGGGGGGGGAGGAGAAGAGGGGAGGCAGGATTAAAAAACAACCAAACAAGCAAGCATGCTACTCTAAGAAAACCCCAGCATTTTCTGGGTTAGAACTACAAAAAGCACTTCAACCCTATATGAAACCTTGAGTACACTTTTTTTAAGCATTCAGATTAAATGACATTACCAATGGGGGATGAGGCAGGGGGAGAACAGAGTAGCATTTTCCATGTTGAGAATCAAAGACACTAAAACAGAGGAACTCCAGAGCAGGTTTAAGGATCTTCTTGCAGCTATTTTCATGTTAAAGGGAACTCAAAAAAGCCTACTCTGAAATTACTCTTTCCATATAGGTTAAGACAACACCCCCCTCACTATCTTTACTTTTCCCAGCAACACACTGCCACAATCTATAAAAGAGGAGCTATGTCTAAACCAAAGCCAGCTAGTTCTCTGAATACTGATGAACTTTAAGTACTGCCCAGTGTTTCCATGAAGGTAGAGACAAGAAGTCTTGAACCACTAACAAGTACCACAGCAGCTCTGCAAGGGCAATTTCATGCTCTAAAGTGAGAAAAATAAACAAACAAACAAAACACCCGCCC
>NW_010307742.1:27007-42108 GCF_000700745.2 Antrostomus carolinensis | reverse complement strand
ACACACACACACAATTTTTATTTATTTATTAACTTTGCTAGTAGCTCAAGTTTTCAGTTACATCCTTCCTGCTGGCTGGAATTACACTTGACCTTGGTTCTTCCCCAGCCTCCTTACACACTTTTTCATTTTTGCTCCTTTCCTCTCCATTTTGAGAACCAAACCTCATTCCAGCACTCAGCACTCACAACCAAAACAGCAGCTAAAGGCTACAGCCTACAAACTTGTAAAGTCTCAGAGGGAACTAAGATCAAATAGAGATCCAGCAGTGACACTGCAACTCAGCCAGCCCCTGGAACATCCCAGCCCACTTGAATTCTTTGCTTTCCATTCATTCCTCTGGAAAGGCAGCTGCTATCACTTTTCCCACCATTTCTTGTGTCCTGTGCTGGGCCCCACAGTTCAAGAGGGACAGGGAACTGCTGGAGAGAGTCCAGCACAGAGCCACCAAGATGATGAAGGGAGTGGAGCATCTCCCTTATGAGGAAAGGCTGAGGGAGCTGGGGCTCTTTAGCTTGGAGAAGAGGAGACTGAGGGGTGACCTCATTAATGTTTATAAATATGTTAAGGGCGAATGTCAGGAGGATGGAGCCAGGCTCTTCTCAGTGATGCCCAATGGAAGGACAGGGGGCAATGGGTGTGAGCTGGAACACAGGAGGTTCTGCTTAAACTTGAGAAGAAACTTCTTTACAGTGAGGGTGACAGAGCCCTGGGACAGGCTGCCCAGGGAGGGTGTGGAGTCTCCTTCTCTGGAGACATTCAAGGCCCGCCTGGACGCCTTCCTGTGTGATCTCATTTAGGTTCCTGCTCTGGCAGGGGGGTTGGACTGGATGATCTTTCGAGGTCCCTTCCAATCCCCAACATTCTGTGATTCTGTGTGATTCTGTGATTTCAAGAAATGAGAAAGCAGAATTCCCTCATTCCACATATGAAAACACCTTACATAAGGTGAAATAAGAATATACAAAGATTTCATTTAAAAAACCAAACAAACAAAAAACCCCAGTATTTCTTAGTATTCTGCTTTTTCAGCAAAGATACAGAAAAAGGAAGGAACACAAAACTAAAAAAAAACCCCCAAAAAACCCAAACAAACAAAAAAACCCCAAACAAACCTTAAACCTCCAGCAGACTGGCCAGAGGCCCAACTGGCTGGGCACACCACATTTGCAAACACACAGCGTTACTCAGGAGGGTGCACTGCACTGAGTGCCACCCTCCCTCTGAAGGACAGTGAGTATAAGTGGCTATTGTCCTGGAAATGAGCAGAAAGGTCAGTACATCTGAAAAACTTCAACTGTTTCCTGTTGCACAATGATGGATTAGTGTCAAACATCTCCAGAAATGCCCTTATTGACCGGCAAGCCACAAGGAGGGAAAACAGCAGATCACCTCTTCTGCAAGAGCATACAAAAAGCCTGGAAAATAACCTGGCCTTAGATGGAATTCTTTTTCAAGAGGTTAACTATAGCTTTGTTGGATTTGTTGAAGTACAAGAAGAAAACCCACATGTTCCTTGCACTCTTTTTTTTTGTATGGGCTATTCTTAGAGAGCTCTGAAAGCTCCTGTTTTGCACATAGTGCTGAACTAGTGTATATTCTTAAAATTTATCTTCTGTAACAAGCATGTCATCGTTTTGACCAACAACAGTCACAAGAGTATAGCAAACACCATGGTCTGAGGATCAAACCTGATGAAGGGCTTGCAAAGTACATCCTGGTTTAAGGATCAAACCTGAGGAAAAAGCTTACAAACTACACGTGTATTCCCCTACCCACTCCAATTATACTAGTTGTTTTAGTAAGAGATTCTACATTTATCTCCTACACAGACTTTATATCTACCCTCAGCCAGATGTTCCCTATCTAGGAGCATCTTCTGGTGTCCTGCAGCTCTCTCCCGCACACTGATAAAGCTGATCATTTCCCTCAGTCATCTTCAGCCCAAGAGTTCAAGAGCAGGTCAGGAGCTCACAGCATGACTACATTAACTTCACACTACTAGGTCAAACCTTCGTGTGTCAATGAGCTAGAGAAACAGATCCCCAAAGTCTCACAGCCTTTAGGCTGCTGCTTACAGGCTTGCAGGGAGCAGGTCTAACCCACTTCTAGAAGTGGAGATTTTGCATCTTTCTTCTGGTCTGCAAACAATGTTTCCAATCAAAGAAAAAAAGAAAAGCTCTGCATCTGGAGATGTAAACTTCACAGTTCACTTGTGCCTAGCTAGCTCACCAAAGATCACGAGAGGGACTTAATGTTATTATGGCTACCAACTCTTCTGCACTAGAGCAGAAGTGAAGGCTGAAATCCATTAAGGAAAGAGGCAGATGTTTCACAGGAAGGGCTGCTCCATTAGAATAGGAGTTTTGGTTTAGTTAATTAGGTTGGATTAGGACAATAAAATGATTTATGGGAACACTTTAGTTTTCTTTGTTGGTAGAGTCAAGCTGACCGACATCACACTGACGTGTTTAAAATTAATGACAGCAGTGCCTTCATGAGTTAAATGCTTTCTTACTTGGCTGCCAGCCTTCAATTTCTTTTATAAAAAGAGAACACAAGCAGCACTCAGGGACATCAGACAAAAGATCTTGCAACTTAAGAGAAAAAGGAAGCTTTAGCTAGCAAGGAAGGAATCTTTTTAAAGCAAAGCACACATCCCATTTCCACTGGATTTTGGGGCAGACTGACTGCCAGAGCCAGCAGACATTGGGTTATCGTAAGAAAACACAACAAAAGCTTGTGATAATGACACACTGACATTTCACTCGCCATCAGAAAAGCAGGTCCACTTAGGAAGTTTCCCAGCAGATCAGAACAAATGTAAATTCATATAACATTAACTGGAGAGTGTTTGCAATTGGACTCTGTCTCAACTTAAACCCAACAGTAACTGACAAGAATCAGTGCTGCTTTAACACTAGATTTCAATAAATCTGAAAATGGACACTGACCTCTGGCTACTGATCCAGCTATTATATAAAATTGTCCTCTAGCCTTTTGCAAAGTAAGAGAAATTATCGTGGAAACCTTACAGGCTTCACGTGCCTAGAGGAGGGGCTGAAATAACTGCACTGACCAGAACCACAGACCCAGCTGTTGGACAAATCTGCATCTGCTTCCTCCTGCACAGCTCCAAATCTCCCATCCTCCAGTGATCTCCCTTCCTTTCCTTATAAACAAGCGTCTACATTAGAACTGCAACAACATCTACACACACACGTTTTGAATACCACTAAGATTTTGTCTGTCTCTAATATCTCAGCTGTCAATATTCTCCTGACAACTACACGAGTGTTAGGAAATGGTCAAAAACCACCAAGAGTCAGCAAATGCAGGTCAAGCACAAGAATATGCCACCATAAAGAAATCAGTTAAATTTTGTACACAGCATTTAGTCAGCATTTCTGACAAAAATAAAATTAATACATATACTGATGTTGCAACAACCTACAGACAAATTATTTCTTTTTCTTCAGCACATGGTAAACTGAATAGAGCAATGCAAGCATTTAACTCTAAAAACATTACAAATGCCTTATTGGGTTCAGATAGCTTCGTTCATTTGTTAAACGATCCAAGCACTAAGAAACAGCGTGGGGAAAAGTAAAAATGCTCATGTAACAAGTTATTGGACAACAGATACTGACATTTAAAGTAAGTTTAAAACTATGCATGTGTGGCACTGTCTGCAATTCTAGTTATAATAAAAGAGTTGATGTCTGTAATCTGCAGGCCACCCCTCTTCAATGAATCACAGAAGAATCATCATCACAGAAGAATCATCATCACAGAAGAATCATCATCACAGAAGAATCACAGAAACCTCAGGAGATCGTCTAGTCCAACTCCCCTGCTAAATCAGGTTCCCTACAACAGGTTGCAGAGAAAAATGTCCAGGTGGGTTTTTAACATCTCCAGAGATGGAGACTCCACAGCCTCTCTGGGCAGCCTATTCCAGTGTTCATGGTTGGGTTCAGTCAGGTTTTAGTATCTTCAAGAATGGAGACTTCCACCAGGTTGCACAGGAACGTGTCCATTTGCTTTGCTGACTGCAAATCACCCTCCCTGAAACTCCTGGTGCCTGGGCCCAGCGCTTACGCAGAAACAATTTCAGCAAAAAGTCTAGTTCATTTACACTTCAAGCTTTTACAGCTTTCAAAGCATTCACAAGTTTGTTCTTATGAACCCTTTCAAACTGAGCTTGGAGGTTTGGGGGGGGAGGGGGCAGAAGGGACAAGACATTTGTCTCTAGCACACGTCAAAGCCATCTGCTACAAGTGCAGTGGAGGTTGTGTGTTACTACTCGAGCAATTTCCCATTTATCAACTCAACAGGCAGATGTTAAACGATTTTCTCCATTTGCAGAATTCCTGTTGGTGCATCTCCTGTATGAGGAACAGCTGAGAGAGCTGGGACTCTTCAGCCTGGAGAAGACTGAGAGGAGATCTTATTAATGTTTATAAATATCTAAAGGGCGGGTGTCAAGAGGGCCAGAATCTTTTCAGTGGTGGCCAGCGATAGGACAAGGGGCAACAGGCACAAGCTGGAACACAGGAGGTTCCACTTAAACATGAGGAAAAACTTCTTTACTGTGAGGGTGTCAGAGCCCTGGGACAGGCTGCCCAGAGAGGGTGCGGAGTCTCCAGCTCTGGAGATGTTCAAACCCACCTGGACACTTTCCTGTGCAACCCGGTGTTTGGTAGGGGGGTTGGACTAGATGATTTCCTGAGGTCCCTTCCAACCCCACCAGTCTGTGATTCTGTGTTGGTGAGTAGTTTCAGAAAGACAGTCATTAGAGCATAGACCGCCCTTTCTACACAAGAGGCCTCCAAAGATGCCATTCCCATATTTCACCATTTTGGGTACTGCAACAAGCAAGCAGGCAACATCTAAAAGTATTTCTGGAGAAGCTACTGTAAAGCTAAGTCAGGGTTGACAGACATGACTGCACACTGTTATTCCAGGGAATAAAGCAGAGTAGGCTGTCCTCATCCAAAAGTAAGTATTCAAAACGCATCTTCAACATGCATAATGGGTGATGACTAAATTGCACAGATTGTAAAATTAGGTGGCCAAAACCATCATTGTTGCAGCCACTTACAGATCCAAGTCCTACCTTGTACTTAGGACTCCTGACCAGCTCTGGGAAATCAACCCAAATTGTTCCACTTAATTCAAAGTATTACAAGCAGCTGGAAATAGGTGACAGTTCACACTAAGAGGCACAGCTATATGATACAGTAGCTCAAGAATTGTTTTGTAAATCATGAGCTTTTAGTGGTTGTGAATCAACACTATCCAACCAACCTGTCAATCATTTTCCTCCCAATCTCACCTTTTAGCTTTTCTAACCCTTAAAACCTTTCTTTTCCCCTTACATTTTCTTCCATCCATGCTCAGTAACATTATATTGCAAGTGATCTTTCACTCATCTATGAAATCAAGTCTGTAGCTTTCCTCCTTTAGTCAACTTGCTAAATTTCCTCCTCCAAGCAGGCTACAGCTAGAGACAGCTCAGAGGCATAACATAAAGCTGCAGCAATGTCAGATACATCAACTACCCACAGCATAAATCATTTACTCCAAACTCCAGAATTCTCCTCTGGGCAAATTACTGCCTGCACTTTGCTGCTACACTTTCCACTGCAACTGCTCCGGAATGGCCTGCTGCAGCCCTGTGTTGAGGACACATTTCACCTGCTTTGGAAACCCAGGAGTTATAGGTTTATCACTGTCCTGTACTGAGTTTCATCTTTTAATATATGACCTTAAGTAGTTTTTGAATAATTGTTTCAGACTGTCAGTACATGCATATTCCTCTAAATTGTTTAGTTCATATATCGATAGCCAACAATAATTTATTCATATTTAAAAAAATATATATATAAGAAGTCATAGTACAACTTCTCATCTACTCCACCAGGTATTTCCTTTTCATTATATCAGCTGATCAGTACAGAGTAAATAGATAGCTCTTAGAAATTAGATTTTCATGTACCTGTTGATATAGATTACAACTAAATGATTAAAATACTTTTTGGAAGATGCATCTATTTCTGTTTCAGCTTCAATCCACCATGCAGCCCTATCACTACCTAAAAGAAAAATGCATATGGACATGAATTTGTAAAGTGGTTTTGCAAAGTATTTTATTGGCACTTGTGAAAAGGAAGGAAAACAGCCCAGAAAAGTAGGACCAAAAAGTTGAACATATTCCTGCCAGGATACTGCTTTGGAACAAGACCTCTTACAATATACTGAGCATTTGAGGGGTTTTTTTATCTGCAACAAACAGGGAAGAAAGTATGAGATAAGCAGCTGAGCTCTGCTGAGAGCTGCTGTTCCTGGTCATGCTGCTAGGACTTTGCTAGTACTAAGTCCTGTTACCTTTATATAATGGAGCTGGTTCTCCTCATCTCCACAGTACAGCAGCCTAAGAAACCTTCTTGTTTAAAAGCAAGAGAAGCTGAAGAGATTAGAAATCCACTAAAAGAGACTTTGCACAAGAGACAGTTCAGCTACAGCCACTTTAAGGAGAAAGAGACTAAATGGTTGACTAGGAAAAAGCCTGCTATACCGAGAGCTGTGTTAAATATGATGTTTACTGTACTAAGATGTGTGACCTTTTGAAAGCCAAACTTCTGACCCCAAAACTCCTGACAGTAGTTCACTTCAGGGTAGGATTTCTTCTGGAAGACTACAAGCCTATCAATTTAAACATGAAGGTATAAACATGATTTTGCCACTGCAGCTGGAGCACATCCCCAAAACTCTTGATACACCCACAAAATTATCAGTAATTAAAGAAGGATGCAACAGTGTGTGTATCTGAACATTCTGGTGCCAACAGTCTACAATTCATTTATATACATTAGGAAACAAAAGCAGCAGATGCCTGGCTACACTTATGTATTTGGATATCCCAAGCACACAAAATAGCCACAAATTAGAATCTCTAACTAAAAAACAGACAAGAAAAAAAAATATATAGTGATAAAGTCCCTTCAAGGGCTTCTATCAATAAACAGACGGAGAGATTTGTACACTCGGCGCATCAGCAGTGAAAGCTGCTGTGAATCCCAGCACCCACGAGCACCAATCTCAGCCTGCCTGCCTGCCAAAGGAGAGCACATAATAACAAGATGAGAAGCTGCATTATCACTCTGTAGCTTCCAGAAACCAGAAATTCAACCTGACACAAATCAATTTTACATTAAGACAGCCAAAGACTCTCCAGACAGTTACCTTAACAGACCTGTTAAGCAGCTGCAAAAAAATCTCTCAAGAGGGAGGGAAAAAAAAAATTAAAATGTGAACTTCCTCTTGCCAAAAAGCCATTTAGAAAGCAGCTACGTTTTATAAAGCCCAACTAGGGACAGAAGCTGCTTTCTAGACTTCACTCGATAGCTAGAGCATTGTCCTGATAGAAAGCACTCTTTGATCAGAACAAACCCCAAAGCAATCGGATTCTTTTCTATTGCTCCGAGATTCCCACAGAAATTGTAGCAAGACATGACAACAAACTGGACTGTGGAGCATTTTCTTTAATGGGGATTACCTACAAAAACCAGTTCCTGCAGAATAGTTCAACTGGTACTTGAACCAAGCTGGACAAACATCACTGACAGCAGCTGTCAGAGGAAAAGCGAGTTAAGCCTCCTTTCAAACAAAGCATCCTTACTGCGAGACACTCCGGGGGCAGAAGGCACAGAAAGGTGCGTTTGGAGGGTTAATAGCACACAGCTCACGAAAAAAACCCAAAACAAACCTGATAATTTCCCCACAAGTCCCGTGACTCTAAGGTAAACAAAAATATTTCTAACCTTTCCAGTCATCATTTATACATATCGCCAAGCATCTTCCTGTGTGTCAAGTTCAGAACTTATATTCCTGATACACAGCTTAGTATATTTAAAGATAAACAGAGTTCAAACAAATAATGTGTGTAACTGAGCTACTTAAGGGATTTAAGTCAACAAGATAACACGCTGCAGAGCAATCAAAACGCAATCCTGATTTATGCTGCTGCACAGGAGTTGAAAAAATCAACTTGCTAACAAGTGGGAAGCAAGGAGCAGCTTTCTTCACTATATATGCAGCTGCTAAGCTCATTTCAAAACACAACTGTCAGCCCCGCCAGTGGTGTCTCTGAATCTGTACTGAACTGAAAACAAGTCTGGCCCAGATTCCTTGATTTATTCTATTTATTCTATTTATTTTACATTATCAGTGAAGCAGGGGGGGGGGAAGACAGACCTATTCTTCACATGAGAGATGGCAAGGCTCTGGGAGTATGCAGTAGTAGTACTGCCTCTCCAGCTTGCAAATTGAGTAGGCCAGGGAGAAAGCAACAAGTACAGATCCCATTTGCAGTCATCCACCTGAACTGTAACAAGTGTTAACAGCCAAACTCAGGATTCATTTATCGGAATGTTTTGTCCCTGGTTGTCACTTCAAAAATTGTACAGTCCAAGCTAACAGCTAGGTTCACAAAATACATTCAATACCAGTACAGGGAGGTTCAGCTGAAAGCCAGATATTTAACTTCAGCATCTTTGTCTATTTACTAACTTCAGTGAGGAATAGCAGATGGGGGAAAAATTCAGTATCAACAGTATGCTACCAAATACAAGCGACTACAAAAGAGCTGTCTGAGAGCATTTAAGCCAAAATACGGGTCACGTCTACCACTAAACAGCTTTGATATCAGAGAGGAGCCAAAGAGAACTTTTATAGGTCAGTCCAACATCAACAGTCACTGCTACCAGCTCCTCAGCACCACCCCCCCAGAGCAGAGCGCTCTGTCTACCTGATTATTTAGTTAAATTTCAAAACCCAGAGTGGGAAAGCATGAGCATAGGGCAATTAACACTCAGGAAAATGAATGTCTGAAGACACATTTGACAGAGTAGCCACATCTGTTTCACTTCTATCAGATAAAGACCACCACAGCCCATTACTATTCTGAGTTGGCAGCAAAATCCCTCCCTCTATAGCTTTGGAATGGAATAAATTTAGCTTACACTAGATTGTACTGAAGGATATTCTGCAGCACAATTCCCAGTGTTCAGAGAAAGTAATTAGAGGATTAGTCACCTCTATTGGTCTCAGTTCCTGTTATTTTCATTGTATTCTCCAATTCAAATCTTCTGTCATTTTTCACCGCAAGATTAATTCAGATGGGGGGGAGGATGGAAAATTTATGTCCCTAAGATTTAAATCTATCATGCCAGCTTCAAAATTCAAGCCACAAAGATTTGTTTTAAAATTTATCATACTGGAATTGGGTTTTAGCAGGTTGTGCTAGATGCACTCATACCCAGAAGTTACCACTTATCTCTTGTGCAGTTTATTAAAATTTAAAGCCAGCTTTACAGGCAACTTGCTTTAAATTCACATGTAATGTTAGATAAGAGAACTGCTCATCAAAAGCTCTGCACTTCACATAACATGATTTTAGCACTGATAGGAATTTCCCTCCCCCAAACACACACACAGGCTCTCTCAGAAATAAGCAAGGCAGAACTCTGTCCTGTATTAACACTTATTTTTTTTATGTTCCTTTAGTAATAAGGCCAAGTTATCTGAACATATGGTCAAAACGATGTTTTTTTAAAGGTACAGCACAAGACTGGAGTTGCAGTAGCAAAATTATGGGATATATCACTATTTCTATGAAAAATACAGACTAGTAGTCAGCGACATATAGGATTTGGGGTTTTATATTGAATGAAAAAAATGCTGAGAAAATTTTAAACCATGACACAATGCACTTAGCAGGCCCACAGCAAAAATAAGGCACGGTTTTAATTAAGGTTATAGAATATCAAGTGCTTCTGAGGGTAAAGCAGCCTACATTTATGTGGAGAATATACAAAGCTTAAGAAACTACATACAAAAAGCACTTCTAGTACAATTTTTTTTTCCCCAGCATGCCTGAGTACAAGTTCTTTATATAAAAATCAATCATATTTCCCAGTATTAACTGATTTAAATCATGTTTTTAATTTGGTGTCTTAAACTACTTGATTTCTTAAATCAGTTGTTTAAACTAGGTTTTAACAAGTTGAGAAAAATCTTTGCTGCGTTGAACTGGTAGAGCTTTGAATCTCAGTCTTGCACCAGTCAAGAGTATTTAGCACTCAGTACTATTAGGCTGCCCGTAATAAAGATGATAAATGAGTTCAAGATGATTGCTTACATTCAAGAATTCAAATTTACATATATGTTTCTGAGAGTTTTAGTAGCAGGATTTGACACGTTTTAGAGTCAAACCACCTCACCATCCGCAGTTTTACAAGTTTACCAAGAAGCAGATAAAACAACAGAAACTTTCCCCTCAATATTTCATTTCTTAACATCGTTTCCACTGCAGCAGAACACACACAGGCAGCGTGAGGACCCTGCCAGACTTCCCTGTACGACACCAACGCTGCCTTCGGGTCACAGCTCTGTGAGCTTCCAAAAGACTTTGCCCCCAGGTTTAATGGTTTTGACTTCTGGCAAGACATTCATTGTTTTCCCTTGCAGGCAGCACGTGAGTTGGAGACTCGCAGTTCAAGAGCTGTGGTACAGACACCTGCACGTTCTGCACACAGCTGGAGAGATTTCTGCGTACTCACTCGCTCTTTGCAGTCCTTCACCACAACCACTGCCAACAGAACTTGTGTAGAAATTCCCAAACCTGCATGGATCCATGAGTTAAACTAGCTGATACCCACCATTTAATCCATTTTTGATAAACTAAGCAGTTTGAAGAACATCCTTCATCCACACAACAGGGTCTGAAGCTTAGTCTGTTGATTCCTGACAGGTATTTAAGCCACAGCTTCTCTGGCCAACCTGAGACAGTGTCTCACCACCCTCACACCAAAGAATTTCTTCCTCACATCTCAGCTCCATCTCCCCTCTGCCACTTTTAAGCCATCACCCCTTGTTCTCTCACTCCGTGCCCTTGGACAAAGTCCCTCCCCAGCCTTCCTGGAGCCCCTTCAGGTACTGGGAGGCCACTAGAAGGTCTCCCTGGAACCTTCTCTTCTCCAGGCAAGGCTGGCCCTAAAGCCATTCATCACCCAGCCTGTATTTATGTTTGGGGTTGCCCCAACTCAGGTGCAGGACCTTGTATTTGGCCTTGTTGAACATCATGAGGTTGGCACAGCCCCACCTCTCCAGCCTGTCAAGGTCCCTCTGGATGATATCCCGTCCCTCCAGCGTGTCAACCACACCACACAGCTTGGTGTTGTTGGCAAACTTGCTGAGGGTGCACTCAATCCCCCTGATAATGACAGTTGTTGCATGATTTGGAAAATATATATATCACATTATCTGTATATATACACACAGAGAGAGAAAGTATATAATTAAAAACATTGAAGTCACATGGCTTTGGGTCAAATATTAGTCCAATTCCAGTACACCTTTGGAATATCCAGATGGCACCCAAAGGAACCCTCAGGACACTGAATGTCCAAATGGCAAGTGAAGTCAACCACGTGTGGGTGAATTAGGAAGCAGCTCCTCGAGGGACTCCTTGGAGCAAATGCCACCTACAAATAAATGATCAGATTATCTCAGGCAGGCAGCAGTAGAAAAATCATGAATATGGTTGGGTTGGTTTTGTTTTGTTTTTCTTTTAAATAAACAGCAGTGACCATGAAGATCAAACTGCAAAAACTGACCAGCCACCCCTCTGTTGAGCTAAAAAAGTAATTTAAGAACAGTTAATGTGGGAACGTGCACTGGAACCAATCAATTCTTTCACAAGGTATGGACCGTAAAGCTATAAAAAGCAGCAGGAAGACTAATTAATGACAACAGATGAAAACGGCAATCCAGATCAAATGTCAGATAAAAAACACATCTTTTTAGAGCAGATACAATAAATGGAAATCCAAAGAAAAAGATGATGTCTTCAAAGTGAGTATAACTGAAGGATGTATTCAAACTCACACTTAATATTATTATAACTGAAAAAATCTTACCAGTTTTCATAACAACCACCCAAAAAGCTAGTACAGATTCACTGATCCTTAAAACCAACTAAATAACTTAGTACTGCTGGAGAAACACAGACCACAAAGTACAATACCAACACAAAAATTCTTTTTTTATGTACAGATTGTACATAAATAGTTAGATTTATTTAAAGAATTACTTTCAGAGAACTGTACAGGGACTCCCTACTCATTTCTTCTATAAATGTGCAAGGAAGGGTCTGAGTCTAATCTCACTAACTGAATATACTCCCCACCTGCAACATGACTTTGAACTATTTACTGTTTCAGCATGTCTTCTTCTGTCAAAACATTATTTTTTGTATCAACTGTCCCATGCTTCACTTCATCTCTGGGATAATGGCATTCATTCATTAACAGAAAGTGAGGGAAAATGTAAAAAACATTTTATAACTTAATAGGGGTTTTTTTCTTCATCTACATTAATCTATCCTACTACATCAACCTCTATTATTCTTATAGCTATTATATATATTAAGAAATTTACAACAGCTTTTATCAAAGCATCTCATTTTGGCCTTTTAGTTTCTGTACATGACAATTGATATAGAATTATTTTCACTCTAGAGATTTGCCCTCTGACTGTTAAGTTAGGTCAGCGAGTGTGGATAACACAGGGATTTACACAGGGATTTAGAGTCATGGCACAAGCTATAAACCAACATTTACAGCTGGTTATAAACCACTTCTTTATGCTACATACAGTAGCATTCCAGATTTACAATTCTGCAGATTAAATACAAACTTCAGTTTGAGGATTTTTTAGGATTGGACTTTGTTATTGAGCCTGTGTAAGACTAGTAAATGACCTCTTAAATCTCTTCTCTGTTAAAGATGGACATCATCTGCTTGGTCTAATGAAGCACCAGAAACAAAAAGCCCCCACAGCTGAGAGGGTTTCTCCACATCCATGGAAGGATGGGCTTTACCTCCTGCCCTGCAACACAATGCTTCTGCAGACAGAGCTCAAACTACAGATCACACATGGGCAATAAAGCTGGTATCTTCCTTTAATCTTCCAAGACTAATGCTTCCCAGGTTTTCTATTCACACTGGATAGACAGATTCTACTCTCACTCAATAAGCACTATCATTTTCTACACCTCAAAAAAACGTGTCTCCATTTGGCATTTACTCACCAACAGCCCTGATTTGTTTTTACAACATCCATTGCCCTCCACATCCAGTTTCAGGCATTGCAAACAGTGGCTATATCAACATGCAGGAACATTTTCCATCGTTATCAAGATAACACCATAGTTATGGCAACACGACTCACCTCACCTCCCACCTCAACTTTAAAGAGAGCAGTGAACCTGCTTCAGAATAACCAAACGCCTTTGTGCACTTCATATTAATTTCTCTGAAAGAGCACTTTAACTAATTGAGTTTAAAAATCATAATTGTTGTTCCTTTATCAGCTCCAATTTTTCCACATACCAGATATCTTCCAATTTCATCCAGCTGTTACCATATTGGTATTTAAGTCCACTGTGTTTGGCTAAGATCTTTCAATCTGCTCCATGCTAATTGAATTTCATCAAGATATTAAAAGTCCTGGAGCCCCCATCACAAGAGAGACCTGGAGCAGCTAGAACAAGTCCAGAGGAGGCCACAAGGATGATCCGAGGGCTGGAGCACCTCTCCTATGAGGACAGGCTGAGAGAGTTGGGGCTGTTCAGCATGGAGAAGAAAAGGCTCCAGGGAGATCTTATAGCAGCCTCCCAGTACCTGAAGGGGCTACAAGAAAGCTGGGGAAGGACTTTTCATAAGGGCAGTTAATGACAAAACAAGGGGAAAAGGGTTTAAACTGAAAAAGGGGAGGTTTAGATTAGATATTAGGAAGAAGTTCTTCACTGTGAGGGTGGTCAGACACTGGCCCAGGTTGCCCAGAGAAGCTGTGGCTGTTCCTCCCTGGAAGTGTTGAAGGCCAGGCTGGATGAGGCTTTGAGCAACCTGGTCTAGTGGAAGGTGTCCCTGCTGCTGGCAGGGGGGTTGGAACTGGATGAGCTTTAAGGTCCCTTCCAACCCAAACCATTCTGTGATTCTATGATTCCTCTTTCTTACTAGCTTGCCCCAGAAGTTAACTATTCTCCTAAAAAGTTTCCCGTTTGAGCTGGTTTGGCTTGATCTTCTAGTGCTTGTTCTTGATTCCCCTGCTAGAACAGAATGCCTTTTGGTATTTTCATGGCTGCAGGATGCACACTAACAGAACTCAATAATCTTTGAGAAGCAAAACAGACTGCTCGTCAAGGAGCTTCAACTGTCACACAGCAGCAAAAATTGCCAGGCAGTTGCTGCAGCTCAGAAGCAAATTTGTGAGCCATTTTCTGCCATGGAAATGGCAGTTCCTTGAGTAGCTGTGGTAACTTGTAAAACAGCTAGTTGAAGCTGCCAGTTTTCATTTGATGCTATACAAGTCAGAGTCTCTCTATTCCCTCCTTCCAATCATTTTTGCAACTCCTGTTTGCATCCTCTCCAGTTTTTTTTTCAAAACCCTTCTGAAATCTTGACAGCAGAACTGCACACCACAGTATTTCATTAAGCAGCCTCAGCAACCCCACCGCTCCCTTACTCCCACCGCTTCCCTTGTCATCCAAACCAAGAATTTGATTACTCCTTTTTACTGATTGTAGAAAACTAGTCTCCAAGATGCAGTCGCTGCTGCAGTAACTACAGACCCTACTGAAACCCTCTATATATTCAGCTTTGCTAATATTTTGGTTATGGTTGGATTATAACTAATATGCCTGCTTTAAAAACCCGTACCACCAAATTTAGACTACTCCATGCAGTCACCTTTATTGTATTTACCCTTCTGACAGTTTTATCAAATGAAGTTTGTGGGTTGTTTTAGTTTGTTGGGTTTTTTAAAATTTACTTTCATATGATGGATTTAGTGCAGCAAATTGCTTATCTCTATGGAATCATACTGGTAACTAGCTCAGGAATTTAAGTTTCCTAAATAATTTCTTGGGATTTAAATGAATTAATAATTAGTTGATAATCACAGAATCATAGAATGGTTTAGGTTGGAAAGGACCTTAAAGATCATCCAGTTCCAACCCCCCTGCCAGCAGCAGG
>NW_010307742.1:18869-26646 GCF_000700745.2 Antrostomus carolinensis | reverse complement strand
CTGGACTCGTTCTAACTGGTCCAGGTCTCTCTTGTGTTGGGGGCTCCAGCACTGGAGGCAGCACTGCAGGTGGGGTCTCAGGAGAGCGGAGCAGAGGGGCAGAATCCCCTCCCTCCACCTGCTGCCCACACTGCTCTGGGTGCAGCCCAGGACACAGTTATTTGCCTTCTGGGCCAGTGCCTCACCTCACTATTATAACTATAGGAGAGATACTGCGAGGGGCCCAATCTAACTGAAATGCACGAGGAACTAAGATCATGGCTTTCATGTTACACTCTTGCCCTCATCCTCAACAAACAGGAGGGTAAGGAGTTTGGAATATCACACTCCCCCATCCTACTTCCCCATCCTTTCCCAAAGTGTCCTTCATTATATCAGCATTTCATTTACACAAATCCTCAGCAAGTTACAGAGATGTCATAGAAAGTTTCTTCTCAAGTGATGACTTTCAGAGATTCCTGACATTATCATGTAGGCAAGCAAGGAATTTCTCTGGATCAGAAACTGCTGAATGAGTTTCTCACATACGCTGCTTAACACACTTACCACAGGCTGTTCTCCTGGGTGCTCTAAGTTGTGTTTAACCCAGATGACAATCCCACTTGCAAAAAATTAGGGTCATCCTTCACACAGTCCTGCTTTCCATTGCAACAGACAAAATAACACACAACACCAGAACATTTAATTCTCACCAGTCATGGTACATTTTTTTCCCCCTCCTCCCTGCTGAGAGTCCAAGAAAGCCAGGATTTGCATGGTGCCAAATTCATATATTGATGTATTCTTTTAAGAAAAATATTTTGGATAGACCACCCTATATCACCTCTATTTCTACAAATAAATATTGAACAATAGTTAACATTCATTTTCCAAGCATAGACAGAGCACTGTGAAATGCTGATAGCTACTTAAGGACATTCTTTTCAAAATACTATAGACACTCCTTTAAGAAGGAGCTACACACATATGTAAAAACTTTTCATTTCCCCTGACTTGTATTCAACACTTAAATGCTGGCAAAGATATCACTGTGTATATATTAAAAAAAAGAACTATGCCCCACTAAAATACATAAGCAAAAAAAGCATTTAATCATAAAAAAACCAATCTAATACAAATTATAGAGAGTTTAACCATTTAAAGGGTCTTGAAATATCAGGTGCCCCACTGACACATACTCATGCAGTGAAAAGCGTAAGTATCCAACAGTTTTTGTGTCCATAATCTAATGCATCTTTATTATAGTCTTGCATTGAGGCTTACACTCTGGTTTGATAGCTAAAATTTCCAAATAAAAGAAAGTTTAAGTGTTATGAAAAGACATAACCAACAGCCTGGAAGGTCTGACGTATTAAATGCTTGCCCTCAGGTTTGATGAGCAAATCTGAAACTTCAGGAAAGCCTGAAGCTTAAATACACACTACCCCAGAATGAAATTGTTGTTACAGCATAAGGTTTTTAAGAGTTAAAAGTATTAAGTGCCTGTCAAGTTGTATTAATCAATATTAGAAATGCACCAGTTCAAAGCCATTTCAGAGAGGCAACTGTCCCTGTCCTCAGCTGATAGCAGTGAATGAGCTGATGCAGCAGAACAGTTGATATTTTTGCTACATTGCTATCAAACAATTACCTTTAAATACCAAAAGGCCTTTCAGAACTCACACAGGTTCTCCTGTTTGCTACAGGAACAGCAAAGAAGGGTGATTAAATGTTCCATCTGCAGGTATGAAATACTACAGACAAAAAAAATAATAATATATGTATATATATTTGTTGTGCCTGCTGAATCCTGAACTTCACTGTGCTGGGAAACAGAAGCAGCTAGAGAGGAGCCACTTTAATGAAGCCCCACGGGAGTACAAAGAGAGAGATAATTGCAGCTTTGTATCGCTGCACATCAACCTGACTAACTTCTGTTAGGAAATTCAAACACAATTTCACAAATTAATGCAAGATTTTTTTAGTTTGATTTTTTAAAAAAAAATTTTAGGTTTGTTTGATGGTTTGGTTTTTTTTTTTAAGTTAATAACAAACAAAAAACCCCCACAGCTCTTACGGAAAAGGCATTCAGAAAAGAACAATGCGCTGAAGTTGTAAGAACAAAAGACAGACATTCCTCCTGGAGGAAAAAAGCTGAGCTGTTACTATGAAGCTTCTCCAGCGAAAAAGCTACAGGAAAAATGAGCTGAAATTCTGTCCAGATCTAGAAAGACTGATTTTATTTGTGACACAAGGAGATCACAAATCACTGTTCTGCTGCTAGACACGCAGATAGATGACTGACACTTTCTGCTCACACTAGCTTCCAAGCAAAATAATAGTTTAGAGGAAAGGACAGCTTTGGAAGAACAGCGTGTATCCTGCATTTTCCCTTCAGTAGCAAAAGTCCTCGGTACCAAGGAAAATATAAAAACAGCAGAGGAGTTTAAAGTCAATGGTAATATCTAATTATTTTAATGCTTGCCTCTGTGCATCTCACTTAGCAAAGCATCTAAAGTACTGATTTTCAGGATGAAAAACTAAAACGAAGAGATAATCTAGTGTAACTAATATTTATTACTCCAAGATTCCCCTTCATCGAAACACGAACAAACAGCAATATAATAAAATAGCACAATTCCCTGTTTTACAAAGTTAAGACCTATTTATTCATGAAGATTCAAAACTAGGATTCAATGAAGATTTTAGGATTTAAGCTAGAACCAGCACTGTTCTGAACTACTTTAATGAACACAGGCATTGAAAACAAATGATTAAGAGAACAATTTGTAGTTCTACAGTTTAGATGGTTAAAATATCTTTTCCAGATCTAATGCTATATGTGAATATTCTGTCAACACATCCCCTTCTCTTTCTGTTGCTATGCTGCCAAAATTTGTGTTCAGAGATAAGGAAAGAAACTTGCTACAGCAAAACCAAGTTTCTCATTTTGCCAGCTCAAGAGGAAAAAATAAAATAAAATACAATGCTACCAACATGGAGCGATGGATCGACGTGGTGCAAGTGTTAGTGACACAAATGAAAACTGGGACACACCAAGGTCTCACAATTCCTGAGCACACTGGACTATTTTGATGTATGTATTCCAGTAGGAACGAGGCTCTATAAACATAGAGAGTGCTAAGCACAGTGTATATATGTTTTATATATTAAATGCAAAATGAGAAGGAAAATTCTCTTTAGAAAACCCCATGAGTATAGTTTTAACATTTTTCTTTTTTGGAAAGAAAATGTACAGCAACGTTTTCCTAAAAAGCTCAGCAGAGGCATCTCACTGATACCCATCATAGGCCAACTGGGGGGGACAGGATGGGACACCAAACAAACAACAACAACAAAACAAAAACCAACCAAAACACAACAAGTGACAAGGGAGCATTGAGCAGAGGAGCAGCAGGAGATGGGTAATCGGCAGGAGATGGAAGAGGAGAGATGTGGTGGGAAAGAATAACTGCAGAAGAGCTTTAACCCACCCTTTCTAATCAATTCATTAAATCAAAGGTCCACTTTAAGCTATGGATTGTATCTATTTTCATAAAATGCACAGATTATGCATAAGGGAAAAAAAGACAAACCACAAGCTTCATCAGCTTATTTCCACATTATATGTCATCTTATAAAAAGTTATTGGAATACATTCATCCCAAACTATGTCACAGCTTGATCCGGTATGTCAGTTATTTAAGAGTTTAATGCAACCCCCTCAGATCCAATTTTTAATGCTTTAAAATCCTGGCAAAGTTAAGAACTAACTACCAACCTAACAACTACCAGCCTAACAACTTTCTCAGCCTGAAAAAGAGAAGGCTCCGGGGAGACCTTATAGCGGCCTCCCAGTACCTGAAGGGGCTACAAGAAAGCTGGGGAGGGACTTTTCATAAGGGCAACTAATGACTAAACAAGGGGAAATGGGTTTAAGCTGAAAGAGGGGAGGTTTAGATGAGATGTGAGGAAGAAGTTCTTCACTGTGAGGGTGGTCAGACACTGGAACAGGTTGGCCAGAGAAGCTGTGGCTGCTCCTCCCTGGAAGTGTTGGGAGCCAGGCTGGATGAGGCTTTGAGCAACCTGGTCTAGTGGAAGGTGTCCCTGCTGATGGCAGGGGGGTTGGAACTGGATGATCTTTAAGGTCCCTTCCAACCCAAACCATTCTATGATTCTATGATGCTAACTTAGCAAAAATTCACCAGAAACACCACATCAGAGAGCAAGTCTTCACTCTGTTTACACATGCAACCAACCAAACTGCAAAATCAATGAGAAAACAACCCGCCCCAGAAAGGTATCAACCTTAGTTTCTGCCAAAAGCACCTTAATATAACCACAATCCCTATTTTAAAGACAAGGTGTTTCCCCCAGAGTGTGAAGCAAAACATATGCTCAGTGTTACCAACTTAACATAAAACTATTACAGAAAGGTACAATCATAAATTAGATGCCAAGACATTCAGTACATTTTTGGCCTTTCTGCTCTGCATGCAGTAGTTTGCTGGTGACAACGTTAGGTGACAACGTTATTTCATCAAAGGTGAATCTTATTCCACTCCCAAGTCTTCCCCTAGTCTGCAGGAAAGAGCATTCAAACATCACACTGGCTACAGTTGGCAGGCACCAAATAAACAGATTTAAATGTAGATTAGGTCCCCACTGATAAGATCCTCTCTGAGAGGGGATCTGATCAATATAAATATCTGAAATGTGGGGGCCAAATGGATGGGGCCGGGCTCTTTCCAGTGGTGCCCAGTGACAGGACAAGGGGCAATGGTCACAAACTGGAACACCACAAGTTCCAGACAAACTTTAGGAAAAAAATTTCTTTCCTGTGAGGGTGCCGGAGCCCTGGGACAGGCTGCCCAGAGAGGGTGTGGAGTCTCCATCTCTGGAGATGTTCAAACCCACCTGGACACTTTCCTGTGCAACCTGCTCTAGATGAACCTGCTTTGGCAGGGGGGTTGGACTGGATGATCTCCTGAGGTCCCTTCCAACCCCACCAGTCTGTGATTCTGTATCTGAGAAGCTTCATGAAAAAGGGTTGCAACTGTAAATTGCATGTCCCTCAAACTCTTCCTTTAACACTAGTCATCCATTTTAGTACAAAAGGAGTGTGGTATCTAGACCAACACACAAACAAAAAACCCAGCAAAACCAAAAATAAAGAAAGTGCATAAGCAGCAAATTATCATGTCAAATTAACATGAAGACTTTGCCCAGTCATCGAAATGAGACCGAGTCCTTAATATTTGAATGAGGAAGTTTTCCATTTTAAAGAAAATCTACTTTTTATCTTCACTCTCTTTCAAATACACATTGATATACAACAGGAAGAGTGATACAAGTGATACAGAACAGACATTATGTACCTGCCATCATTTTTCTTTCCTTCCTGGTAATCAAGACTGAGAAACCTGAGATTGAGACAATTTTGGAACACTAAACAAGTTGACTAGACAGAATTGAGGCACCTGTGAGTTATGAACTTTTACTAGTACTAACAACTCAATTCACAAGTTGGCAAGTGAAAGCCAAGGAAGTACTGCCTTTAAGACAGCATTCAGGGCTAATAAAATCAGCCCTAAATACAAGCAGAGCTGTGCACCATTAACAAATGATTCTAGGTAGGACATTTCCTTGAAGGAGACTTCCTTGACTTCATAACAAAGTGTATCTAAATCTTGGCAGGAGTACAGAAAAGAATGACTCTGCAGACACTCCTTGAATGTTTGGCAGAAAAATTACTGAAGGACAACAGATTACATGAGGCTCCCAAAAATGTCAAACATCCACTGTGCCCAAACTTGCAAGAGTTCCTTCTAGAGTCATCTTCAGCTGGGGTTAAATCAGTAATTAAGATACCTAAATTGGTATGACCTACCATACACATCAGCTGTCTAAGCTGCTACTGAGTCAATAGAACCCAGACCAAATGATTTTGCTGTGGAACAGGCACGTGCTGCTCAGCTGAGCCACCTTCTAGACTCCCCCTGACACACAGGCTACACCTGCACAGACAAGGCTTCAGCATTTTCACACATGCAGGCAGGGTGTCAACACAGGCATCAGTCTTGGACTCAAACCCAGCCTTAGCACCCCAACACTCCTTTCAATGACCTCCACAAATAAGAGCTGCTGAAACAGCGAGGCTGCCAAAGCCACGGACCACCTCCACTGTATCTCCCTCTGAGCACTGTTGTGGTGGTCTATTTTTATCTAGTGCAAAGTGGCTTATTCAGAGCAATTCCAGGCAGGACTGTTACACTTACAGCTGGGAGTAAGACTATTTGGGTATCAGAGATCATCTAATTCACATTAATGCTCTGCCATCAACGCTGCAGCGAAGCATTATGTGGCAAACACTAGAACACAGAGGATTACTGATTCATGAGAGCTGGAACATTTGCTTGTTGAGGCAGAACAATGGTCTCTCAGGATTTGCATAGCCTGCAATCCTACCTGCGGCAGAGGTGTTGTTTGTTACATCCTAAAAATCTTCTTTTCAGAGATTTGTTTGAAGCCATCCACCCCTTTGACTTAGGAGGGTGTCTCTATACTCCTGTTTTAAAGTGGTTTCCTTGCTTTTAAAGCTAAATGTGGTTATCTTCACTGCCACCAAGTAAAACAAATTACTGCTTCAGTCTGAAAAGACCTCAGTACATTCATGCTGCTGTGCCAGTGATGGTGTTCCCTCGTCAGCTGCATTTGGTATGCATGTGTTTATTTTTTATTTCTCATTATGGTTAAAGTCTAACCAGAGTATTTTCTACAGAGAATTCCTAAGCTTTTACTCATGCAGTCACAAAGAAAAATCAGAGCCCTAAGTTTTAATCTTAGCAAGTACATCTTCATCTGAAAGAAAGAGATTGCAGGAAGAGAAATCCCGTCTTGAGGTGATGGAATCAAGCGATGCAACATCACTGCTTCGCCACCACACAAACACTGATTTTCCAAAGCATTAGACTGTTCTCCACATCGAGAATTGACAAAATGAGGAAAACCAGAACTCAAGCAATAGCAGACAGGACAGCAGGAAGTATGAAGATACTGGTACAGAGGGAGATAAATCCTAAAGCACCAAGGATTGGAAATAAACTTGGATGTTACAGAGGTTGGCAGGGGAGACGCAGGCTGATCTGTCAGGATTTGGGGATGTTCCTCACACTCACTCCCCAGAAAAAACCCTTCTGAATTTAAAGGTCTGGAATTAAACCCCACAGCAAAGAGGAAGAAAAGCATTCTGCCAAAGGGTTTTCATGATGGATTGTAAAAACATATCCAATATTGGAATATGTCCAACACGGAATATGTCCAACATCCAATACTGGAACAAAGTATAGAACATATACTCCTGTTTAAACTTACTGAATGAACTCTGTACCTAAATTTTACTGTAAGAAGTTTTATATTCAATGATCTAAAGCTACAAATTCTTTCTCTCAAAAAATTACAGTATTCTTTAAATAACACTTGGAATGGTTTCTTTTTTCCCAATCCCTAAAATACTTCCTTGGCAAAAGCCGTAAAACCAGTTTAGAAAAATATCGGTAAAGCACACGCCTCATCATCTAAATAAGAACATTAAACAGGTATTTGACAAAAAGACTTCTGGAAAAAATTTGTCTTAAAGTGATGAAGAGGGCTACCTTAACTCAATAGCCCGGTCTTTTCACAATCTACTTGAGACCTTCGGTAAATCATACAATGGTTTGGGTTGGAAAGGACCTTAAAGCTCATCCGGTTCCAACCCCCCTGCCAGCAGCAGGGACACCTTCCACTAGACCAGGTT
>NW_010307742.1:3686-18837 GCF_000700745.2 Antrostomus carolinensis | reverse complement strand
CATCCCCCCCTTGTTCTGTCACTCCCTGCCCTTGGACAAAGTCCCTCCCCAGCCTTCCTGGAGCCCCTTCAGGTACTGGGAGGTTGCTAGAAGGTCTCCCCGGAGCCTTCTCTTCTCCAGGCTGAACAGCCCCAACTCTCTCAGCCTGTCCTCACAGCAGAGCTGCTCCAGCCCTCGCATCATCCTCGTGGCCTCCTCTGGACTGGCTCCAGTAGGTCCATGTCCTTGTGCTGTTGGTGGCCCCAGCACTGGAGGCAGCACTGCAGGTGGGGTGTCAGGAGAGCGGAGCAGAGGGGCAGAATCCCCTCCCTCCACCTGCTGCCCACGCTGCTCTGGGTGCAGCCCAGGACATGGTTATTGGCCTCTGGGCTGCCAGCGCACGTTGCCGACTCATGTTGAGCTTCTTGTCCTCCATTTCCCCCGAGTCCTTCTCCTCAGGGCTGCTCGCAGTCCAAGATACTAATATACAATATTAAATAACCAAGATATTTTTAACCAGGGAAACTAGAGCCAGACCTTCATAGGAACAGTCAAGATCATAACAGAGTGATATTTTAAGATATTTAACATGGGTTTTCTCTTGCACAAAACTGCAAACACTTTGTTTAGACTTACAGTTTATTTATTACACTGAAGCAGCAATAGAGTCCATTTTTGTGACAAAACACCAAACAGCAAGATTTCAGAAAGCTTTGAGGCGGAGGGATGAGTTAAGAAGAACACTTTGAGCTATTAGAAGTTTCACAATCCAGCTTTCCAAGGCCAACTTTCATTTGGAAGAAAATAAGAGCAGCTGCCCAAGCTGAGGCGATGTCAGCTTTGTTCCTGCCTGCCTCCCACCTGGACCACCATGACACTGCCCTACTGCTGACCTTCAGCAATGGAAGATTCTTTGGTGGGCTAAAGTAGAGAGAAAATGGTGTGGAAAACCAAATGCTAGCATAAGAAAATAGGGAGGAGGAAAAATCTCTGCATGTCTTACACAGTAGTCTATTGTCTGAAGTTTATTATTAGTAAATGTCATTATAGGAAGGCTAGCAGTCAAAAAGTAATCCACAAAGCCCCCTCAAAGTTCCTTTCAGTCCTCCTCCAGTTTTTGAGAGTTTGCAGCCACTGTCCTATTCCGTATGTCCTCCAAACCTGCTTTGTAGAAAATTCAAAACTAGTAAGGTTTGGATTTATAAAGTACAGTGCGACCAAATATGCAAACTCGATAAATTGGCACATTATTGTTGAAGATTTTTTTGACCATTCATGCACTTTTTTCTGCATTCACTCAGCAAAGATAAAGAGTTTTGCTTTAACACCACTCACCAAGCACTCTGAAACACAAAACATGCACCTCTCCATCTCTCAACCACATGATCTCCTTAATCACCTCTTCTGGAATTCTGGACTCAGAAGGAGACTGCACATTAAACAGATGCACAGTCAAAATACTGTGAAGGAAAGAGCTTCAAAGAGAGAGGCTGGCTGGTTATCTGTGTGATCAGCTTACATCCACCATACGGTGAGGGACTCCAAGCAGAACTATCCAGAGACCCAGTTGTGGGAATAGATATTTCAGCCACAGTATTGTGTGAGATGTAACCAATCTCAGGAGCTGAACCACTCTTTAGGAAGGGGTCAGTCATCTCAAGGCAAGAGAGATCACAACAGGTCTTAACAAAGCTAGAAGATCACCAAACCTTTGGCCATTTGTGGTAGAGATGAGGAGGTGCCGCTCCTATGAATGTGGTCAACATGAGGAGACAGCACAACTTGTTCAAGAATGCACACAACTTACAAAAACAGTGAAGAAAAAAGTGGAACAATCTCATTCAACTGAAATTAAGCCGCAGCAACAGCAGCTGCCTAGGAAGAGCACTGTCTGGGGAAGGGAACGGAAGCTCTAATCCCCAGGGGCCATAACTCCTACCCAAATAACAGCTTCTACAGAGAATTTCCCAGAGCTGGAAAACAAGCTATTTGCTACAGGTTCAGAGACAACCTGATCATCTGAGATATAAACATGTCCACCCTAGTCCCACAAATTTCCGAGTCCTGGAAGAAGTCTGACCCTACAAAAGAAAGCATCTCTTCCGTTAAACTTCGCTGAGATTTGACATTAACTATCAATAAAAACAGAATTTTGCCTCACTGCAGAGCAAGCGTAAAATGTGACTCGCATCATCAGGAAAGTTCGAGGCTCTTTTCAGATTCCCCTGCGCATTGAAGCTGAGCAGGTACTGGTTTAGACACAAGAGCTATCCAAGCTGCAAACTTGAGGTGCTTTGTCATCTAAGCCCCCAAACAGTTGAGAAGCCTGGGAAGAAAAGCAGAATTGTGCAGTTACAGTTAACTACACAACAGCCCTGGAACTGAAGTTTCTTTGCTCACATGGGTGCCATGAAAGAAAACTAAGCAAATAAATATCAAACCTATGTTTGCTTCCCCTTTCCTTACTTTGGGTTAGGGTAATCGAGACAGAACAGTACATCTCAGTATCTTAAACCTAGAAAGCAGGGATGGTTCCCAGGGAAATCTCTGGAACCACAGAAGTGGTAGTTGTCAACGTCCAAGGCTGAGTGTGCAACACTTCTGGATGATCCCAGTCCAAGACAGATCACTGTTAAGACACCCGTCTCCTTCTCATGAGCCACCAGTCAAATGCCAAGCCAGTAGTCACCAGAGTGAGAATTCCAGGGGGAATACACAATCCACATTATTTCAGCGTGACAGGGACTGATACCCCTCCTTGCTTTCCGATATCAAAAAGCACAGGGAGAAAGCACCCATCATTCCTTGACTGTGGTGAATTGAGCACAGGAGACATCTCTCTGAGCTCACACTGACAGCAATTTGGAGGAAAACCGAGTACTGTACAACCTGTGTCCCTGCTGATGGCAGGGGGGTTGGAACTGGATGAGCTTTAAGGTCCCTTCCAACCCAAACCAGTCTGTGATTCTATTCTATGATTCTAACCAAGTGAGTTGGCAGCGCTGGGCCTCTAATGAGCTTCCTCAAGTCAAAGCGATAGGCATCTGCTGTTACTGAAATTAGAAGGCCAAAGTATATATTAGCACATGGATTATCTCACCAGACATCTGCAGAGTCCAGAACTTCCTGAAGTACTGGCAGAATCACTATGGACAAGAGACATACACAGAATTCAAAGACAGGTCTGTACACAACACACACAGTCTTTGTGTGGAGGTCATACAAGTATAAGCTCTGATATAGACCCAGTGGCTAGACAAGCTTGTTTTCATGGCAGGACAGCTTATGAGATGATCAAAAAAAGATAATTATCTTATAGAAGCAAACCCATAGTGCTAAAGAATTCTGAATTGCTCTTATGACTGCCAAACACAGACAACAATTTCTGCATGCAGCACTAAAGAGCTTGGAGCATTCAGTGAATTAAGTGTCCCTATAAGTACTTTTCTGGGGATACATCCATTCAAAAAAGATTGTCTTGATAAAGTACTCCTTGTTTTCTCCTAAAATCTTTGTGAGGTCTTTGGTCTTGAGTAAGAACAAAATAGCAGGATCCCAAAACAAAGTAATCATGCCTCTAAAAGAAAGTATAAACACATCTTGGACAAGAGACCTACAAACAGTGAAAAGAGGAATCTTGCAGTCTCACAAGTCAGTCACCGCTCTACTACAGCACTTCATGAACAGATAAAATTACTCATTTTACAGACGTGGTCATAAAAGACTCCCCAAAAGAGAAATATTTAGATTTTGTTCTTTCCATCAACAAAATCTCAAAGCTCTCTGGAAAATAAGTATTTTCTAATTTGTAAAACAGGAATAGCAGCTGTTGGTTTCTTTGAAAAGTTACTGCTGGCCCATGAAGCTTGAACTGCTTTCTGGGTTTTCAAAATAATTGCCCCTCTGAACAAAGCCTTAGAGCACAGGAGTCTCATCTATTCTTTGATGCAGTTCCAACTCCTCTGTTCCAGGAAAGCTGTTCCATACTGCTCTGACTGAGTATATGCTACCTGGTTTTTCCAAAACACAACATTCCATCCATTTAAGATAATTTTGTTTGGACATTACAGTTTGAGATAACACAAAAAGGTCACACATCATGAGTTGCGTGTTCCTCTTGTCACCACGCTTTCTTTTGAGCGTGAAACAAGTTATATACATACATACATACATATATATATATAAAAAAAAAAAATTAACAACAACTACTTCAAGAATCCTCAACTTCATTGGAAGAGGGTGACACCAGAATAAGACACACACTGCTTCATGCCTCTTCATAGTGCCAGAAACCTGTCTTCAGTTCTCAGGTACGAGTCTCAGTCAAGGACAGACCTTCCATGTCATATGTGCTATAAAACTACATTCTATGCAGCCTAGAATCCAACTAGGGGCTTTACAGCTCAAAGCTAACAGGTCACATTCAGGCTTGTGTGAATTCCCCCCATGGCAGAGGTGACGAAGCACATTTCCAAAAAAGTAGCTAGGAATTCCTGTATGACAGATGCTCACAGTCCCAGACTCTTCTAACAGTTGTACACAAGCCCCTGTAGCCATCAGGCTGTTGATAACTGCGCTGCAGCACAGCCCACTCAAACACCTGGAACAGAACAGCCAACTGGCATCACTTTTTAATATTCTAGGGAGGTTCCCACTTAGAAATTCCAGCTTGCAATGATGTGTTATCCCCGACAGCAAGTTCAAAAGGCGGTACCCACCACACAGGGAGAAACTTTAGGCTCAGTCCATGCAGTTTCAATTGATCTGAAACCAGTTTCTGTAGGGCTGCCTGCGGTATAAATCCGACTTGCAGCTCTTCCAGTGGCACAGACAATTGAGGACATTCCCTGATGAGCAGCAAAGGTTTGCAGCGTCTGACCTTACACTACAGCGTTTGAAACTCAGCTGAGATATGGTCTCTACTCTACCCACCTCTCCATTTCCACAAGACTAAACTCCTCCAGGTTATTTCTGACGGAGTAAAGGGAGTTGTAAGCTGATAGATATTGTGCAGTGGTGGGTCACACAGCCTGGCTCCCTGCGGGAAGTGAAGCGAGGAAACACGATGCTCCTGAGTTTAACACTAGCCCTGGTGATCACTGCACCTTCCTCTGCTTTCAAAGGGCACCCAAATTCAAGCAGAATCCGCTCTAAATACTGATTCATAGCAGATTTAGTTTAAACTAAGGGTTCACAAGGAAAACATTTTTTGATCTTTTGTCTACACTCCGAAGGGAGAGCATGAAAACAAAAAAACAATGTTAAGTCATAAAAAATAATTGTTGTAGTCCTCAGCAATTTTTAATTCCCCTTCCTTCACTAAACATCTGGTTTTTGTTAGAAAACACTCTAAAGTGATTTTCCAAAACCTTTGACATGCACTCTGCTCAATAGGTCCCAAAAGCTCAGTAAGGAGCGCTTCAAAGTAACAGTTGTCATTTATTAAACCCTACTAATGACATTGGTCTAACCATTCTCTTCTGTCTAACTATTCCCTGCTATTTGCAAGGGGAGAGGGACTTGAAAAGGACACTCTACACCAAAAAAAATATTATTCACGTAGACTCAGACTGGTGAGTCAAGAAAAGCTGCCTCTGCATAACTCAGGACTCTCAGGATACCTATGTGATTAAGTTACTTCAGAACAAATTAGTGCTCCAAGAACTGATTACACCACAAATAAGCCTAACAGGAAAGGGAGAAACCACTGACAGACACAGTACCCTCCTGACAGCAGCTCAGCTCTCACGCAGAACACACACCAAAAAGCTGTCAGTGCCCAAAGGATTTCTGATCTTTTTACTCAAAATTCACCAAGTATGTCAAAGCAGATGCAACATCTACAGCAGATCACCATACACAAGGATCCTACGCTTTCATTTCCTCTCATCACTCAAAGCACCAACTGCAGCTCTCTCCCTGACCTAATAATTACTCGTACAGCTGCATTTTGTTCTTCTCCAGCAGCAGCATGAAACTTGATTTGAGCTGCAGGAACCCAGCCAGTGACTATACAAGCTGCTGTTGTGACAGCACAAAGCAGAAGCCAACTCAGCAGGTAACTGGACTTGAAGTCAGAAGGATCTTCCCCAGTCAGTAATTTCATAGGGGAAAAAAAATAGGTTGTCTTCATCTACCACAAGTTACCAAAGGAAAACTTGGATCCCAAGAAAGACAGACACAATAAATACCAAGATGTATCACCATAAAAAGGTATTAAAGGTTGTTTGTACTCTGCAGCAATTCAAAAAACATTTGCAATCTTAGAATCATAGAATCACAGAATGGTTTGGGTTGGAAGGGACCTTAAAGATCATCCAGTTCCAACCCCCCTGCCATCAGCAGGGACACCTTCCACTAGACCAGGTTGCTCAAAGCCTCATCCAACCTGGCCGAGAACACTTCCAGGGAGGAGCAGCCACAGCTTCTCTGGGCAACCTGTTCCAGTGTCTCACCACCCTCACAGTGAAGAACTTCTTCCTAATATCTAATCTAAACCTCCCCTCTTTCAGCTTAAACCCATTTCTTCTATCCAGTCAGTATTAAGAGTGCAAGTGCTTAGGTATCAAAGCACAATGTTCACTTCTTAGAAAGGAGTACTTCTAGCACCCACTGGTTTTACATTCCCTTACCCACTGACTCAATACTTTGGAAGGTCTCAAACACCACACAATAGAATTCCTTCATGCTTCCAGAGTAATCCCACAGAATCCTGAAGGACTGATGCTAATAATTCATGCTTCCCACTGCCATACTTCAACTAACTCAAACACACGTGAAGCCCTTTCTTTATTTTTCTAACCTTCATATCCATGGAAGTAATTCCTAAGCATGAGAAGCCAATAAAGAAACCTAAATGCATTGTACCTAAAGTCGTGGATGACGTTACTTGAGTGTTCAGTATCATCAGTAACCTCATTGTTAACACCAGTTGCCAGCATCCCCCTCCTGTGGGACTGGAGGAGTTCTCTCTCATGGTTCCACAAAAAGAACTTCAACTAACAACCTTCAACAAGGAGTTAGTGATAACTATAAAGAGGAGGGAACAGGAATGAAGATCCATCTGTGTTTGCCCAGGGGGAAGCATTAACCTAACAGCCCACTGAACCAGCAGATTGGATGTGTACGGGAAGATGAACATCTTTGCTTGGCAGAAACTGGGATCATAACAGTTTAATTTAGACAGGGCATATTATTCACCTACTTAAGATCTGTAAGAAAGATACTGTCCTCAAATACTATTCAACAGAGATATTGGGTTTGTTTTCAGATACAAACACCTCTTTCTCTGTCAGACACGTATACCCCAGATCAAAAAAAAACCAAACCCAAACTTACAATATCTCCCATATCCCCCTCCAAAAAGCGAGTAAACTCCAGCTCAGCATCCCATCATTCTCCAGTGATTATTCTGAAAACTTACATCTCCATCTCACTTGAAGTCCAGCACTCACTGGAAAATTTCTGTGCAAGTAAACCTGGTAATCACCTCAGACACCAGCAGACCTGGAGTTGAGTTCCACAGCATTAACTAGTGTGTATGAAAGCAACAGTTAAGACAACTCAACCAAACAAAATAAACATTACAACTAACTTTTGATTTTGTTAAATAGCTCCAATAGCTTGAAAATAAAACCCATCGATTCTAGCTATGATGGGCTAGCAGAAACTTACACCTAAGAGTTTGGTAGTCAGAGGGAAGTTTTCACAGATCATATGATCATGACTGATGACAGTCTTCCTCTTCATCAGGAGGACCAAGTCAATGCAAGGAATGGCCTCTCATGTGACTTGATGATCTTGAAACAAACTCTCCAGTCTTACAAAGGAGACTATTAAAATCTCGAGTAAGCTTCATACACAGTTAATGAACAGTCTCACACTTTCCCACCCCCCTCCACCCCCAACATGTACACACAAAACACGTGCAGCACAAACAAGAGACAGCGCAAGAGTTTTAAGTTTCCTTTCTTACAGTAATACCAGTTTTGACAAAAGTCTGTCTCAAATGGCCTGAGATTTATAAAATAGGGTACACTAGAAAATTCCTTGAATAGTGCTTAAGCATAGAGTTAATAAAACAGGTTTTAAAGTCAAGTGCATAATGTTGAAGAGATGTACACATAATTCATCAATACTCTGAAAAAACTTGAGACTTACTACTCCACGCAGTGCTTTCCCCCCAGATATATCCATACACCCTCAGAAGGCAAAACTATTCTAAATTTTCTTCAGCACCTCCAGAAGGCAGAGTGGCAGAAAACAAGCCCTCCAGTGGAAAAAACAAAAGGCACTGATTCATATGCAATTAGCTCAGCTAAATTTACTACTGAAGCCATTGCTACTCCAGCTGTCCTTGACACCTGCACAGCAGGGACAATGGAACATGACAAGCATCCTCTTACCATCTATTGCAGCTTTCAGGCTGACAGGCTTACTCAAAATGGTGACAGTTACAGTTCTTGAGTTGCTGCATTAATGGAATTAGCACCTTATAGAAGCATCCAGGCCACAGCAGTGACAAAAGAAATGGAGACAGTCACTGCTTTGCCCACCTCTGCTAAATCCACCCCCCTGAAAGCATCAGTACTCTGGAAATAACGTGTTTCTTTCTATTCAAAAATTCAGTTTACACAGTGACAGGCATGCAAAGCAAAACAGAACTGGTGTCTGAAGAGTTAGAAGGAAGGATGTAAAGGGAGGAAAGTTGCTAATATCCTGTGCAGCACAAGTTCCCACTGTTTTATCTTCCTTAAACAAGAGTTACACTGAAAGACTGAGAGCAGAGCAAAAATTTTGGTCAAGTTGCACATGATTTTCTAAGAACAAAGCAGCCCACTCTTTTCTCTATTAGTCTGTGTTTCTGGAATCATTTACAAGAGTTGTATGCAGGAGCCATTCCTAGTAAAACACATTTCAGCTCTGGTGTTTAAGATGTTAGGAAAGTCTACAAAAGCATCTTAAAATGTAAACGTTCTTTCTGTGCATCTGAAAGCGCACTAACTGAAATCCACCGCATCGCTGCCCTGGCACACATCCACAGCCTTACCCCAGACACCAGTATAAATACACAAAAGCTCTTTTAGAAGGGTTCAGAGAAAGTGCAAAAGAATACATTCAGCTTGACAGATCTACCTGCATTCACATCCCCAAAGGAGGGGCTTTAATGTCTCAGACCCCATGCTGTCTTCATAAGGGCACTAATTTGTACAGCGCACATATTTTATCTGCACTACAATAACAATGCAGATGAACATTAACCAGATACCTTGTGGTGTCTGCCAGGTGTTTAAATATTTTGCAACTCAAATGCTGAAATGCTATCTGCAGTCCAAATGCTTAAGATTATCCAGTGAAAACGTGTACATTTCCACCAGCTATGTAAACCACTTTTTTTTTTCCTTTTCCATTTGTTACATTTTAAGTAACCAGAGTTAGCAACATACAAACACATACTACAGGCATTCTGTTCTCAAGGTTGATTTCATCAGGAAGATTTAACTCACAAATGCTTTCCTTTTGAGAATAGCAACACTGAAAAATACTTACAGAAACATTTAATGCAAAACACTACATATTTGTCTGCACTATACAGGCCCCCAATCTTTAAAAATAAAAGAAGTTCTGATACTGTATATTTTGATAAGTTTAGGTGTATACTGTGTATGATTTGTATTATAAAAGAAAACATAACCCTATACTGTGTATTAAACAATATTCTTCTCTTGAGCTAAGTTAGAGAATCACAGAATGGTTTGGGTTGGAAGGGACCTTTCCAGGCCATCTAGTCCAACCCCCCTGCAGTGAGCAGGGACATCTTCAACAGAGCCCTGTCCAACTTGAATGCTTCCAGGGATGGGGCTTCTACCACCTCTCTGGCCAATCTGGGCCAGGGTTTCACCATCCTCAGTGTAAAAAACGTCTTCCTTCTATCTAGTCTGAATCCACCCTCTTGTAGTTTAAAACCATTTCCCCTTGTCCTGTCACTACAGGCCCTGCTAAAAAGTCTGTCCCCATCTTTCTTAAAGGTCCTTTCAAGTACTGAAAGGTGCAGTAAGGTCTCCCTGGAGCCTTCTCTTCTCCAGGCTGAAGACCCCACCTCTCAGCCTGTTCTCACAGCAGAGCTGCTTCATCCCTCTGATCATTTTTGTGGCATTCTCTGTACCCACTCCAACAGGTCCATGTCTTTCCTGTGCTGAGGACCCCAGAGCTGGATGCAGAATGGTGCGTGCTCTCTCCCTTCCTCAATAAATATATTGGTAAAAGTGATGTACACCTCCTAGAAACCATCCCCTTTCGTGAGTGTCACCCAGAACTCTCCCATCCAGTTTGGCCAGAATTCTAGTCACTTTTTGCTTCTAGGAAAAAGGGTTTGAGAGAAGAGATGGGATGACTTTTTGCAACTTGAAATATGTTCCACCACCAGAACTTTAACTCGGACAGTTCTAGACATTAATATATTACTAATATTAATTTACTTTACTGATTTTCCTCCTTAAATTACTCTGCTGATATATTTACCTTACTGCTTTTCCTCCTCCACCTACATCAGACTTCAAGTGATATACATATCATTATTAGCAACGAAAATAAAAGGCTCAGAGGGATCACTAAGTTTTTTATACCATATCAGTTACCTCCCTGAAGAGGAAAGAGACACACTAATCTTACACACCAGTGAGAAAGACATTAAAATACTTCTTGCACTTGCATCACTTGACTACTTTATGGCTCAGCAATGACAAAGTCAGCTGCCTGAACAGGGGCAGAAAGGTCAGATTATCTCATACTTAAGGTTAAAGACTATTTTAAACACATAAATGGATTAAAATTAAAGATACATTGCCCTAGAAAGAAATTCCACTGCTTATTTTTCATTAAAACAAATATATCTGACTACCACAGAATGAACTAGCAGCAAGGTAAATCAGCAGTAATACAAGAGTTCTTCTACACCCAGGATCATCAGAAAACCAGGATTTACCCCACTGTCACATACCTTCGATGCCTGGGGAGTAGAAATCACGTGAACAGTGCTGGGCTTAACTCCATTCGCCTTAGGTCGCTTATAAAGGGCAAATCTGCTTTTCCTGCGTCCTCTGTCACCATTGGGGAGGGATCCATTATACCTAGAAATAAGCAAAAACCAAAAAAGTTTGGCATAAAAGACCTCCAATTTGGAATACAGAAAAGGAGAGCAGCAATTTGGTCACAACATCCTGATGTCATCAAACACATGGTCAAACCCAAAGAAAGTAACACAGCCATGGTAAATTCTGTTTCCTGAATTATGAGCATTCAAATATCCTTTTCCTACCAATGGTTGAAATTTTATTCAGCATTACTACAGTCATCAACTGCAAATGAATACTGAGTTGTTCAGCCACAGAAATACTTCACCTCTAAAATTAAAGACATTGGGGAAAATAAATATCAAGTTTTCTCTATAATTTCAACACAGGGGGAGTTCTAAAAAACTGTCTTTACCATACCATCCCCCTACCCACATCTCATGCAGGAATGGAGAAGACAAGGGGAAGAACAGGGGCAATTTAGAAACACAAAGTAATTTCGGGGCAAGTCAAACTGAGTGAAAGGGAATTTTACTCACACAGGTTTTTTGGGGTTTTTTTCAGTTGTTTTCTTTCCTTTTTACTCCAATCCTAAAGGGTTCATTTATTACTAAGGAAAGAGGATGCAAGTGTTTTTAATTTATGTGAATGTATCTGAAGACTTGCTAATGACTTCCTTTCTCAGGTGTAACACAGTAGCCTTCGACAGCTCTTTCATCTCTCTCGGAGGACAGAGACCCAATGGATTAATTATTCAGAGAAGTCTTAAGCCTCAAGGGGTCAGAGCTGCTTCCCCAGGGAAGGAATCAACTGGAAACTTCTTTGCAATGCACAAGCACTGAATTCACCACCACCCCACACCAAAGATATAGGGCAAGTAGATGCTTCTCATCACAGCACTGTCACCTGTAACATTCTTGTTAACTCTCAGCTGGTCTATAAAGATCTCTCAGGGTTTTACTGCATAGAAGCCTCTTCCATTCCTGATCCTCAGAGATTTCAGACTTCTGCCTGAAGAACTACAGATGTTATTCCACTTATAAATCTCAGTTGTCTTACTGGTGAGGTCTATTCTATACAAATCCCATATATCCTTCTCCTACAGTCTTTATGATTAAAAGCTAACATTGCAGCGAGGAAAAGAATCTGAAAAGGAGAAGAAAGAGGAAGATTTAAAAGTGACTAACTCCCTGCAAAGCACAAGAGGTCAAATAAAAAAAAAGCTGGGAGAATTCATTATCTGTTTAGAGATACACTTAGTAGTTCAGCTCTACATCCCCACACTACCTGCAGATTAAAATCATTTGTTTGCAGCCCAGCAGAAGGCTCATAGTCACTCACTTCTCAGGCTGTAAGAGCAGTTCTATGACAATCACTGATTAGGAAAAGCAATGCAGTAACCCAGATTTTGATTTTTCCCCCCTTACCATTACATTCTGTGTATGTAACTAACTAGTGGACTTGGAGAGCCTTGGATCCTGTTGCAAACAAATGAGAAACAGGTAGTGGCTGAAAGCAAGCAGTCACATTGTCACGGCTCTGGAGTATCACCCTGCAGAAGGCTGACTGGTTCCTTCAGGCAGGGATCGCCTGCTGCCTGGCACACAGGAAAATACACGAGCAGACAATGTGCGCTTGCAGCCCAGCAGCCCAACTGCATCCTGGGCTGCATCAAGAGAAGCGTGGGCAGCAGGTCGAGGGAGGTGATTCTGCCCCTCTGCTCCGCTCTTGTAAGGCCCCACCTGGAGTACTGCATCCAGTTCTGGAGCCCCCATCACAAGAGAGACCTGGAGCAGCTGGAACAAGTCCAGAGGAGGCCACGAGGATGATCCAAGGGCTGGAGCAGCTCTGCTGTGAGGACAGGCTGAGAGAGTTGGGGCTGTTCAGCCTGGAGAAGAGAAGGCTCCAGGGAGATCTTATAGCGGCCTCCCAGTACCTGAAGGGGCTACAAGAAAGCTGGGGAGGGACTTTTCATAAGGACAACTAATGACTAAACAAGGGGAAATGGGTTTAAGCTGAAAGAGGGGAGGTTTAGATTAGATATTAGGAAGAAGTTCTTCACTGTGAGGGTGGTCAGACACTGGAACAGTTTGCCCAGAGAAGCTGTGGCTGCTCCTCCTTGGAAGTGTTCTCGGCCAGGCTGGTTGATGCTTTGAGCAACCTGATCTAGTGGAAGGTGTCCCTGCTGCTGGCAGGGGGGTTGGAACTGGATGAGCTTTAAGGTCCCTTCCAACCCGAACCATTCTATGATTCTATAGTTTAAAACTTCACATGCACAGCATCTAAACATCAGTGACATGAACTGCAGGAGTGTTGAATGTTTGTGAGCACAAACAAAGGCAGATTTAAGATTTAAATAATCTCAAATGTAAGCACTTTAGAACATAAAAACAGAGCTTTTAAAAATACATACATTTGCTACATGATGCTAGAGACCCATTAAGAGCTTTTCAGCTGGGTTACAATTGAACTTGTTGTCTCACTCTCATTTTCACAGGGAAGGCTACTGTACCTTTCTGGAATATTAACACAGATTCCTCAACACAGCAGAAAAACAACAGCAGTAAATCACTATTATTTCACACCAGGCCGACCCCTATGCTGGAAACTTGTTATCAGCCCCACACAAGAGCAGAGTAACACTCAGTTAACACAGCAGATCCTCGTCACAAGAGACCAATTCCTAGAAAGATATATCAATATGATCCACAGGCAACTTACATACCAGCCTTTAAAACAGGAATTATTTGATTCTCCAGTTTGAATTTTCATAGATAAATGCGTATGCTTTCTTTCAAAGACACTATATTACCATGAACATGCCAGCAAGTTTTAACTTGCCTGAAAACAACATTCTTGCTACAAGTATTTTTATCTGAAAACCTGAGAAAGCAATAACTCCTTCAGAAATCATATATAACAAGTATCAACACTAGCTTTATATTCTGTGATTTATTTGTATTTTTTTTGGTGTAACTCCAGCAGTACTGCATTTCAGCAGTTCCCCCGAAAGTTAAAACCAGGCTAGTGGGGTTATTTTGCTTGTTTCTTCTCATGTTCACAAAACAACTGTAACTGGGAAAGGCTACTTGATTTCATTTAAGGTCTCTGTGGGATTTAATTATCTTTTTTTTTTAAAAAAAAAAAGGAGAAAGAAATAAGCCACTCAAGGTTAAAAAGCCTTTGGAAACTTTAAATAGGAAGGAAATAAAAGCAAAGTGAAAGTTTAATACATTCATCCTGATTAGCACTGACAAGTTTTCATGAAGGTTTTCTTTGTGCCAATTTCTCAATTTCATTTGTGCAAAAGGGCAGAAAGAATTGTGGTGCTTTAATTGTTTGTTATGCTTTAATTATAGACCTGCAAGTTTTATTTTGATCTGACACTGGTTAAGAGAGCTAGGACAATTGCAAGGCATGTGTTATGTGTTTTACAGGAGGAAAAACAAAATGAGTGTCAGAGAACTTGCCTCCTTCCTCTCCCTAGTAGGCCAGGACTCTCGGCTTGTTCACCACAAACCAGCTCTCCTCATGGCACCTGGGCCATGGCACCTGGGCCACCCCTTTCCTTGCCATGACCTAAACCATCTACACACCAAACAAACCAACATTAATGCCATGGGATCTTGTCAGTCACAAGAGGACCTGCACCCTCTCACCCACCAGCATCTCTGCCCTGGTAAGTGTGAGCTACGCTTCCTCTTGAGGCAGCAGACCCACGGCCACCTCTTGGCAGGTCCCTGCCTTTCTCAACTGAGCTGTCCCACAGGACACGGGGTTTCAGGAGGAGGAATACAGCAGGTCCACCAACACCTTGCTGAGTTAGCTTTGCTAAGCACAGGCACAAGGAGCTACAGCAGGAGAAACAGCCTTCTCCTAGTCTTCGTTTTCCTCAGCTGTTCAACTGAGCAGTGCCTGGGTCAGCAGCAACTTCCTCCTCCCGGGCAGGAGCAGGATGGAACTGCAGAGGAAGAGGAAGGACAAGGACTAATGTCACAAGTTTTTGATCTGAGGGCTGGAGCACCTCTCCTATGAAGACAGGCTGAAAGAGTTGGGGCTGTTCAGCCTGGAGAAGAGAAGGCTCTTAAAGGAGATCTTAT
>NW_010307742.1:0-3577 GCF_000700745.2 Antrostomus carolinensis | reverse complement strand
TTAGGAAGAAGTTCTTCTCTGTGAGGGGGGTCAGACACTAGAACAGGTCACCCAAGGAAGTTGTGGCTGCTCCTCCCTGGAAGTGTTCAAGGCCAGGTTGGGTGAGGCTTTGAGCAACCTGGTCTAGTGGAAGATGTCCCTGCTGCTGGCAGGGGGGTTGGAACTGGATGAGCTTTAAGGTCCCTTCCAACCCAAACCATTCTGTGATTCTATGAAATTCCCCATCACTGAACACTAAACTTCCTCACAGCCAACAGGAGCTTCATAAACAAAACAGAACCTCCTTGCTGAGTCCTCTCACAATCCTTCTCCAAAAGCATCGGCCCATTTCCCTTCTCCCCACACCCTTCCAATAGCTCCAGAAGCCTCGTGCACCTCAGGGACCAGCACATTAGCATGCCAACTTTTTGCTTCACAAGAACAGCCAGCACTACCAAAGACAACCTGCAGCTGCAGCCCTCCATCCCACCAAAAAGCCTCCAACACAGTGTTTCCAACTAATAAAACAAACTAGAAGAAATTAAACAAACAATAGGACAAGAGGCAACAGGCATAAACTGCAGCATGGGAAGTTCCACCAGAACATAAGGAAGAACTTCTTTACTGGGAGGGTGCCAGAGCACTGGGACAGGCTGCCCAGAGAGGTTGTAGAATCTCCCTCCCTGGCGATGTTCAAAAACCATCTGGACAAAATCCTGGTTCATGTGCTCCAGGAGTCCCTGCTTGAGCAGGGTGGTTGGACTAGATCACCTTCAGAGGTCCCTTCCAACCTCAACCATTCTGTGGAATTAAATTTCACAGAAACAGAATGACTATTTCTGAGACCATCCTGCTCTCATGTAGATCTACAGGGCACTTCTGAAGTTCTCCAGCAGTTCCAAAACATCAGACCAATGCATGTGGTAAGAGCAGCCCTATACATTTTCCAAATGCATCTTGGTGACAGCAATACTGGGGCAACCAGCATGATGAAACCTCGTGGGATAATTATCTCTGGTGATAGCACTATTCCTTGCAAATAAGGGAGTGGTGCTGGCATAGGTTATGGGCACCTTAATTATCAAAGCCAGTTTCCTACAGATTTACATCAAACAGTTGAGGACTTTAGTATATAATGAAATGCAAACTCCAATTAAGTTTTTCCCATGGTTGGGATATGTAATGAAAGACACAGATTTACAGCTGTCTGGAGAGCAAGACCACACATGCTCTCTCCCACAGTCCGAACTCTGTGACAACTTCCCATTTTCTACAAGTCTTGTAGGAACCTACTTGACTACTTCAGAGATCATCAACGAGTTCTGAACCATTTGTGGGATGGCTCGTTAGACAAGCTGGCTTGTTTGGGGTTTTGTTTTTTAAAAGGAATTGGGCTTAGCCAGTGGCAAAGAGTAAACAAGACCTCTTATTTACGACAAGAGCTCTAAAAATACTGACATGTACCTCAAAAAGTTGGCCTTCAGCTCAGGGAAGTCATCGCCTAAATGAAGGGGAATATCTGCTAGTTACCAGACACAGAAGCTACTGCAAGTAGCTGGGGTTTTAGGGGGTATTTCTTCCTCTATGCTATGAAAAATACAAACCATCATAAAACTTAAAATAATTCTCAACACCTATGCAACCTACTTCCTAAAAGACTACAAACTGAACAAGTCATAATTTTCACAGTTAATATTTCCTCTGGAAAAAGAAGTAATTTCACTTTGCTTTCTTCACCTACTGCTAAGAGTTCTATTGCACACCTCATCATTTTCAGATGCAAACCACCCCATTTCACAGCCTTAGCTATGAACAGATGACATGCTACAGTTCACCCACCACAGCTCTAATGGGTGAGAGGAAGCACATCTTTGCTGCGCTGAACAATAAGGCTGCAGAAGTATTAGCAACAGCTTTCACTGTGAAGTCAGACTTCAGTGACTTTTCCCTTTTACACACATTCTGATTCCATGTTCAGTATCATACAGTAATATATACTCAGCATGTACCAAAAAAATTTAGTGTGTGCTTACACCGTATTTTTACCATCAATGAACTAGTGTGGGCCAACACTGCTGCCAAAACCAGCAGTCCCACCTTGCATTTGCTAGTTTGTTCCTGCTACTTCTCTCCTTGGTTCACATGAAGGGGAAACAAAACCAGATTTATGCTTTAAATCTAGTTTTAAACCACATCAATTCCTTGTTCTCCCGTTCACAGCAAAGCCACAGAATCACTTATGTCAGCAACCAGGGAAAAACAGCACAGAGGGCAGGACAGATTCCTTTGGAAGCGCCACACATCTAGTTATCGTGATATCTACAACATTAGAAATCTAAAGAGACATTATTCACCTTCACAATATCCAGCCCCAGAGCTCTTCACGACTCTATGCTGATGTCCTGACTAAGTGGAAAGCTCTCTTCTGCTGAAGCAGCCAACATTGACTCCCTCGAACACAGATTAAAAGGAAAAAAGCCACATGCCAGTTTATATTAAGATGCAAACAGAAAGCTTCAACATAGGCAACACTGACAAAATAAGTGAACTTGTGTCTTATTTTATGTAACATCACTGCCAGTATTTCACACTCTTTACACCACCACTCCTTTGTATTGTACTGAACAATTCATTTTATATCTAGGAGAACTGATGTCCTATCACAGCAAAATAACTTGAATGGTTTGGGTTTTTCTTTTTTTTGTTTTTTTTTTTAAAGACAATATTTACTCCAGATACATTTTTCTGTATCAGACCTTCATAATACAAGCAGTTGCTGTCTGCCAATTATCTGAGAATTTCAGTGAAATAGGACAGTGAAGTTATTCTCAAACTTAATCTCACTGGGAAGTGTTGCCAAATAGGAATAGCAAAGATAAGCAGGACTTCAGTACCAACAGGACAGCACTGGTTTATTTTCTGAGCTCTAATCTCTGGTACTGTGTATCAGTAGGGAAGATATTAACTCAATATTAATTTAAGCTTAACCTTGTCTCCAGCTGATTATGACATGCATTAATTTCTGCCTCAGAAGCAGCTTCCACCACCAGAGGTGTTGTTAATAGTCAGCCTGTTCCTGTGGTGAAGTTTTGGCAGTGAACCCAAGACTGCTTCTTGAAAACTGTAGTGCTTCACAGATGACTACAACAGATTGCAACAAAAGCCTTTAATGTTGAAGTTTCTTGGAGGCTGGAAGGAGGATGCTGTTGTGTCCTTGCCATCATCATCCCCCTGCACTCAAACGCTCGTTTTTCAGAGGTAGCTCAACAAGCCTCGAATGACCGGAAGGTTCCCTTCTGTCTTCCAAAGAGGCACTTTCCCCACCTCATCGCACGTTCCTCTGGCAAAGTGTGCAGTTGCTTCCTGATCCCAGAATGTCAGAAAACAGAGATGGAATAACAAGGAGTCACCTAGTTGATCTCCAACTCAAAGGCCTGATCCAGTCCATCCATGACATTTCTGTTTCAGTTAGTCTGGAAAATCCAGGCCTCTCCACCTTGTTTCAGCATCTTTAGAGTTAAAACTCTCTCCATCCACACAACGAGGGAGATTCAGGTCAAAGCAAATGTGACAGTTTAACTGAGCTGGCGGCCAAACA
>NW_010307741.1:1239-2188 GCF_000700745.2 Antrostomus carolinensis | reverse complement strand
GGGGATCCTCCAGCCAGGATCCCACAGGAGTGACCTCGGTCCAGGGCTTCGGTGAAGGACACGCGGTGCTGGGACCTCACCTGCTCACTTTGCTGGAACGTTGGCCAAGGTTTCCTCTGGCCTGAGCGCAGCCCCTTGGGGGGCACAGGGTGTCTGCAGGACCCCCCCCGAGCTGGGGGGTTTGGGGGGCAGAGCAGTGGGGCTCCCTACAAACCAACCATTAAGGCTTTAACAAAGGGCTCGTTATCAGGGCATGATAGGACGTGCAGCTCTCCCAGTTGTCCCTTTGCTGGTACCAGTCACATGTTCTGGCTGCTCACCTTCCAGGGGGTCCCAACACCTTCACCCCCCCAGGTCGAGGGGCCACCACCTCAGCTGGGCTGTGGGATCGGGATATGCCGGAGCAGGACCAGCAGCTCAGCATCACGCCATGCTGGTGCAGCGATGGGCAGAGCGGGGCTGGGTTGGGTGTTTGTGGGGAGGGGACCAGGCACGAGGAGCTGCTCTGAGTTGAAATATTTAAAGATTAATGATGGTTAAAGAGGCTCCTCCAGCCCCGCAGATAAAGACGCACTAATCACCGCCCTGCGCTTACCCCCCTGCCCTCCCGCGCTCCTGCCTCATTAGGTAAACGGCGTGTATTATTAATAATCATCTCAAGAATAAAAAGTGCTTTTGTCACCTCTAGATCCTGCTCCTTTTTGGTTCCCCTGTTCCGGTTCCACATGCCTGCTCGGGGAGGCAAGAGGTATAAAGGAAACTAATTAAAAATTGCCAGTGTCTTATGTTGGAGCATTTGGGCGCGTTCAGTAGTGAAAGACGAGTGTCTTGTTGCAAGAAAATCAATTTTACAGTTACAGGAGCAGAATAAATAGAGGTGATGCATTAAAGCAAGAGGATGAGACGGGGCTCCGAGGGTGCCAGCACTGTCCCTGCTGCAGGGATGCGG
>NW_010307741.1:0-1223 GCF_000700745.2 Antrostomus carolinensis | reverse complement strand
GGGTTGCTCCAGGTAGGGTGCCTGCCGCAGAACCGCAGCCGCTCTCCCTCAGTGGTGGGTTTTGCTCAGATCATGGGTTTTTCACCCCAAAGCAGCTCTGATTCAGGTTGGTGCTGCAGCCTGGGCTGGCCAGCCTCATGGGGCCATTTCCAGAAAGGTCAGAATTGGTCCCCAAAATGCCACCCTGAGCATCACCATGTCCTGTCCTGACCCCCAGGCACCGTCCCCGCTCGTGTGATGAATCCATCACCCATCCCCGCCGCACGAGCCCCTCTCTGTATGTCATTTGTGTCTCCTGCCTCTCCACAGGCATGTGGCTAAAAGTCTATTGGTTTCGTGCACAATTTCATTGTCTTTTTTGGGTCAGGAAAATGGCAAACACGCCGATTACCCGTGGCGGAGGGAGTCAAACGCTGCTCACCCCGCTCTGCTCCCCCACCCCAGCTGGTGGGTTTCCCTGATGCTCAGGACCGTGATCAGCTGCCGGGAGATGAGATGGGGGGTACAACCCAAAATGAATTTTATGCCAAACTGGATGCAGACGGGCAGGGAGTGTGGCAGGAGCACGGGCAGCTTTGGGGGTCTGCTCTGGGACCCCCATCTCGCCAGCTCCAGGGTCTCCCTGCTGCTTCCACAACCATCGGTTGGACACGACGTCCCCTTCCCAGCCCCGGTAGGATTTTCTTTTCTTTGCTCATCACACCAGGACAGCACCGATCTCTAATCCTCAAATCGTCCCTTGCCGGTTTTACATACATCCCTAAGCTCCTCATAATAGATTTATTTTAAATAAAAAATAAAAGAAAAAGAGAAGGAAATAATAATAATAAAAAACCCCTCTGAGAGTTATTACAGGATATTTTTGTTTTAATTAAAAACTACTCCCAGCACAGAGGGACAGATCCTCACCAGTGCAACTCCACTGCTTGGAGGGATGAGAGCACTTGATGCCAGCTCATCAGCTCCAATTTGCATCACAAGTGTCCCCTTCAGCCCAACCAGGGAGCTCAGTGTCCCCAAAAACTGGACAGAGCACGGCTAGGGACACGAGGGATGGCAGCAGGACCAGCCTGGCCAGGGACCCCCAGTGTCCCCCCCCACACCGCCCGGCCCCATGTCTGTGGGGTGGGGAGGGAGAGGCTGAGGATGCCCATGCACAGAGGGAACAACCCCTCTGCAAAGGGAGCCCTTGCCCCCCAAGGACAGCCCTTCGCTGTGGGGAC
>NW_010307740.1:0-258 GCF_000700745.2 Antrostomus carolinensis | reverse complement strand
GGGGGAGGGGTGGGAAAATGTGTTTTTCCCCCTTTTTCACCCCAAAAATATTCCGAGGGGAGACTCTCAAGTCCGGTTCACCGGGGTCCGGTCCCGCAGAGCCGCTTCCGAAGGGGGAGGGGTGGGAAAATGTGTTTTTCCCCCTTTTTCACCCCAAAAATATTCCGAGGGGAGACTCTCAAGTCCGGTTCACCGGGGTCCGGTCCCGCAGAGCCGCTTCCGAACCGGCATCGATCGGGGGGGGGAGAGGGGGGGGCC
>NW_010307739.1:0-1701 GCF_000700745.2 Antrostomus carolinensis | reverse complement strand
GAAACCCCTGAGCAAACGTGCAGGAGAAACGTGTTACATGTAGACTTAAACAGATCAGATGATACTCCAGAAGTACTGCAAGACCTCAAAGAAGAGTTTGGGAGCAAAGCAGCAGCAAGGAAGAAAATAAAACAGGTAGTGAAAAAGGACAAAGAACAAAGTAATGATGTAGACAGAGCAAGGTGCAAACGGAAATTAGAAAACAATGAAAAACTAGATGTGAAAAAAGAAGAAACAACATTGGAGCCAGGCCATCAGTTAATCCGAACAGCTCCATCTCACATTTCTCCAGAAGTCCTAACAAACATAGAAATGGAATTAGTCTACATTGATGAGGAGAACATTCACTTCGAGTTTGCTCGGCGTTATGTGTCTCCAAGCACACAACCAATAGTTTGTGTTTCTGAAAAAGGAGATGCTCCAAGCACATCTCATGGCCGCACTTTGCCCAAGCTTGACAAACGGCTTCAGACAAACCTCCAGGAAGCCAGTGCTTGCTACAAGGAGAAGAACTACACAGCAGCCGCGGAGCAGTTCTCAACAGCACTGCAGGTATGGGGTTAGAGAAATACAATCACCACAGCAAAGCAAAGGCAAGGCTGTCATTGCACTGACTGGGTGTAATGGTATCAAAGTGAACAAGGAGCACAAGCCCAGGATGTCTGTGGCTTAATAAAAATCCTGAGATGCTACTTCACGTGAAATCTCAAAATTGAGAGCTAGAAAGAAATCATAGAAGGAGGGGGGCACAGGACCAAGACAAAAAAAATCTCAGAGGGTTTTGTATTTTTCTCTAAGTCTTCAACTGTATTTATGTATGGAGGGAATTTTACGTTCCAGAGAGTTTAAAACATAAATGCTTCTCATTTTAATCCCAGCTCTCCTAGGGACAAATGAGATCTCAATACCGAGGGGAGTTCCCAGTCTGCCCCAGATGCCCGTGCACTACTGGGTGAAATGTTTCATCCTTTGGTTAAACACAAGGTCCATTTCCCTACAGCACTCCCAGCACGCACTCTCTTTCCTTTTTCCCTCTAAAACCAGACGATGGCCACGGGATTTGTGTACTAATCCTTTTTTCTCTGCATGAGAAGGGACATGTCCAGTAGTGAGCAACCCCCTCTGGACACACATGGCTTTCTCTTCAGTCTCCAAAAGCTGTTGTTTTCTGGAAAGACAGACTTCTTGCCTGACTGCGATACTGAAGAAATAATACCACCTTGGCCATGATCTTGGAAGCTCATCTCTGATTTTCATGGCTTTCTGCCTTTGGAGTGCTCAAACTTGAGCTGTCTGAAATGCATCTGTTCTGCAACAAGTAGGTAGTTCTGTGCTTTCAAAAGCAGAGCCCTTTCCAGTTTCAAATTGAGCCCCCCAAAAGGAGGCGTCTAAAGACCTGTGACATTTTGGAAAATCTAAGCCAGCCCTGACTTTTATCAGCATCACAGGAGAAGAAGAGAGTAAAAGAGGGAGCTCCTAGCGCCCTGGTAAGGCTGCAATTAATTTCACAGCAGGGAGGCAAGACAATGGAGGTGTAGGAAACCCCAGCACTTGGGTCACCGGTACATCCACCAGCCTCCTGCTTCCTGGAAGCCAGAGCCAGCAGCATTTACAGTAAAACTGATTGTTCAAAGGTGCAGCATTATTCCCAGATTTCTCTAGTGCTGCTAATCTCACTTAATTATATTGGAAATCCCTTGT
>NW_010307738.1:4834-9468 GCF_000700745.2 Antrostomus carolinensis | reverse complement strand
CAGGAAGTTCCATACATGCTTAAGGAAAAACTTCTTCACTGTGAGGGTTACAGAGCATTGGAACAGGCTGCCCAGAGACGTTGTGGAGTCTCCATCTCTGGAGATGTTCAAAACCCATCTGGATGCTTTCCTGTGCAACCTGCTGCAGGGAACCTGCTTTAGCAGGGGTGTTGGACTAGATGATCTCCTGAGCTCCCTTCCAACCCCTACCATTCTTTAATTCTGTGATTTTAAGGAATTACAATTATGAGAGTTTTAAATCACAAACTATAGAGATTGTGGTTAAATTTAATGTTCAACTCCGTAGGATGAGATTGAATAAGTTACACAAATATGTTTCAAGTTCCAGAAGTTTGTAAATTATTTAAAACTAAATTAAATTACATTGACATTTTCTTCTAAACAATAATATCCTTTCCAATTAATGTAACTTTAATATTAGACTATTTTTTAAATTATCAGATTTACTGTTTGGTAAATGATTAATCATTTAATATTTAATTACCAGTACTTCATAAATATAGAAATTCCACCTGTTGATACAAAGAAAAGGTTTGACTGCAAGAGAAAATTTAATCAAAAATAAGAGAATGCTTCTGCTTTTAAGTCCTCCTTTGCAAATTAAGGCTGAATTTTCCTAGAATCTGCCAAGTATTTGTAGACCTAGTTTATTTGCATTTGCATATTTGTTAATACAAATGAGAGAAACATGCTGAGTCATCTCCTTCTCTATTTGCTTTTGTATTTCTGCAGAATTGAATCCTGACCCTGTAAAAATTTCCAGGTTTAACAGAAATGGTCACACTGATGTCAGTGGGACCATTCACTCAGAAAACCAAGCATGTGCATAAACTAGATTCAAAGCTCTAAAAGGTCAAAAGCAATCCCTCTCTAATTTGTCAGCATTTTGTCTAGCAGACTATCAAACACACAGGTAAAACAACATACAAAGTGTGATGCTGAAAAAAACAGAGAAGGGTGACTCCAGAATGTTTTAAAACCCTGTACTAAAATAAATTTATATTCAGAGCAACAGAAAATTATTTGAGAATAAAAAATCTATGCAGTAATATGCTTGAAGAGTCAAAAAGTAGTGCTTTATTTAGACCTCATAATGCATTTTAAGGCACTGTTGAAGCTGGTTTTTTAGATCATATGAAGTTCTTTCATGCTACCTGATATGAAATCATCTGTTAGGTGATAAAAACTACATCTAGACTCCTGTGCTAGATTGCATAGGAGTGAGACTTAGCAGAGTGTATGGAACAGCTTTGACTCATAAAATTTAGGAATTCTCTGCAAATGGTCTTAGGAGCACTTTATTTGGCAAGTGATTCCACTTCTCATGTTGAAAAGAACCCAACAAACTTGTAATTTTACTTGTAAAAACAACATTCACTTCAGCCCTATAACCTTTGTTTGCCTAAATTTGCATCAGTAATATACAAAAAGTATTACCAAATATTTTATTTTATTTATTTGTGGGTTTTATGAGATCCTGTGTTGCATTTAAAATGCAGTCAAACCTCAACTATGGAATGTTAAACCAAATACAGGCATTAAAGATATTTTCCTTTAGTGATAATTAAATATATAACATTACAGGATATCAGGGTCATTAATTTCTCATAACCAATTCTGGAGCGATTACAAATGTACAATTGTTGTTGTTGTTAATGTTTCCAATTATGCTATCAGTTATGGGTAGCTTCATTAGGTTGTTAGACTATTCTATATCAGTAAGCGACCACTTGTACAAATAGTCCTGAGACCTCTGACACCATCCTGTGCCTGTGCACTTGCAATACCTCTGTTATTTTACATGCTAGCTCTTTCTCTACAGTCTTGAGATTATTCACTTTCACATATATTTTTATTCTCAAGTCCGACTCCAATTTCATTCTACACAGTAGGGGTTTCAGTAGGGGTTTCTAAACTTATTTATTTCCCTCCTCTTCTTTCCTCATGTCATTGATGTTTTTTTTTTTTTTTTTTTTTTTTTTTTTTCAAATCAATGGTCTTCTGATGGCTCTCTCCTTTCTTGCCAAAACAGTTCTTGCCCTCATAAATAGGGTTTCGAAAAGGCATGTCCCTATCACTAATTGGCTCAGCCTGGTCTGGAGGCAGGTCCACCTGGGAGCCAGGGGAGGTTCTCAAACCTTCCCACAGGGGCCATCACTATAACCCCCTCCCCCACTTGTTGTGCCACCCCCACACAAGCCCAACCCAAGGACCACTGTATGCCATATATTAAAAAATATAACCTGCTTATCATAGGTCTAGTACTACTACCACTGAAATAGCTAGTCATTTACACATCAACTCCAGTGAGAGTTCAATGAGACTCTTAAAATAATTTCTATTCTATTTTCTTAATTTTTCTGTCATCCTTTTAGCTCAGATCATCCTCCCTTTATAATGAGAAACTGAAATACTTACAAAAGTGTAGGAGAGACACTATTGATATTGCATAATTTAAATATCACGGTTTTCTAATTTTACACTAAAGACAATGTCAAGTACTTCCCTAAAAGAAGTAATTTTAACTCTTGTTTATTTGAAGTCATTAAGTTGACTAAGCAAATATTTTATCACTTTTTTTTTTTCCTGCTTTTCTAGTTTGTAAACATTTGTTCTTTTTATGAGTTTCAAATGAGTTTAGAATTAGGGTACTTGCAAAGTTTTCTGTTCCCATGAATCATTGTTAATTACAATACTGATCCAGAGAATGCACTGGATATCATTATCCTTAGTTCATTTACACTGAGTCTGATTTCATTGATAGCATGGAAAGAAGTAGCTTTTCCATCTTTCCTGTCTACCGAAGTCTTTACATGGCACATTCCATTCTTGTTCTGCAAGAGTAGCCAGTGCAATTTTCTTCTGTTTGCACAGAAGAAATCTTTTGATTATATAAAACCAGGTTTTTACATTTCCCTCCAACTATAAACCAGAAAGCAGTCTGGGAAGTGTCCTGAGATCAACTGCTGCTCCTCCAGGCTGACCTAGGTGTGGTTAGTACAGGTCCAAATGGTGAGTTGGATGGAGCTGTCCTGTTTTGAAGTACTAGAGTTTGACTCACTGGCTGCAAGCAGTGTTATGCCACTTGATCTCACTATCATTGAGCACTAGCCAATCCATTTTACGTAATAATTCAAATATATAACCTTTAATATAACCTTTAAACAGGAGATAAGAAGTATCCCAAAGAGAGGGAACAAATTCCAAAAAGATTTCCTAAAAAAATACTTAAGACTTTTAAACATAGAAAGATGTCTCCAAGTCTAAAATCTATTCACTAAGTTTTCTGACAGTAGGTATGAAGTAAGCTGTCTTGCTCACAGAAGACACCATGTATCAGACACATCTTCAGAGTGGTTTTCTTTAGCTCATTTAAGAATTGCAGTACTAAAGAAGTTGGTTGTTTGGACAAGATTCCATAAATTCTTGGCAAATTCTACATCTTTGGTAGGATTCATTGTACTTTATACCTGAAGTGTAGTTGTCACATTTGAGCATTGATTCTGGGCTCCATTTATAGTAAAAAAACAAACAAACAAAAAAACCCCCAGCAACAACAACAAAAATAACCAAACAATCCCCACCCCCCAAAAAAAAAAAATACAAATACACACTTTATGGCATGAGTCATCTAACATATAGATTTGAATGTGTTAAATTGCACTCTAGAAATTCTGGTTTTATGTCACTGGTAATGGAGCTTAAGTTATCAGCTCAGATATCAGTATTTATATAAATTGCAAGTTAAGGTTTTGAAGCTAAGAACCTACATTCTAAATTTTCCTTGCTTTTTGTCACTTGTGGACTTTGCTCCCCAAAGTTAACAAAATCAACAACAAGGTCATCCACAGACTTTGGCTGTGACCACGTCCATGTACTGTGAGCTGTGGAAATGTGAAATACTAATGCATTTTAGAACTTAAAAGAGTTTATCATTTAAATTGAAATAATGTGCTTAGGAACTGAATTGGAATATTGGAACTTAATTGAAAATGAGAATATGCAAGCTATATCTCTCACATACTTTCAAAACCAGAGCTGCTTACAAAAACCAAAACAAACAAAAAACAACAAAAACCATAATTTTGATGAAAGTGTGAAATGATATTAAGTTTTTGTTTGTTTGTTTGTTTTTGTTTTTTTTACCAAAGAAGGAAAAGGACAATCTATCTTGGGAATAGGAATGTTTTAATGTTTGGAAGTATAAGCTGCTTTCAGCCAGAGAAGCAAGATTTAATTTTGATGTTTGCATGACAAATTAGTTAAAGCAATGACAACAAAATTTACACTCTTGATATTTGAATTTTGGGTGCTCTTTCCACTGTATCAATACTACCATATTATAACTCAGTTGTTTAAATCGTTTGGAGGAGCATTTTAATTTTTCAGATAATTATATCTTGCATTGAGTAGTTTATTTCATTTTTGAAATATCTATTTCTGAGAATTAAAGTTACTCATAAAGTCAATATCCATTGCTAGTCCTTCCGTTTTCTTGCAGAAGGATGCTTTCTTTACAAGGCATAAGAGAAAGCGGAAACATTCCTTTGCATTATTTTTTTCTTAGAAATCTATGGAATATCCCTCCAAAAAAATTATATTTACAGGCTCCA